>NC_092037.1:56223826-56315741 GCF_003086295.3 Arachis hypogaea
ACTTCATGATCATTAGTGTGTAACATGCCTAAGCTATGAATAAAATCCATATCCCTCACCTCTCTAAAAAAAAAATTTGTTTTAATTCAAAAGAACAAGAAGTACATAATTTTCGAAATTATTGGTGAATTTAATTTAATTATATTGATGTGGTGGCAATAATTTTTGTTTTCTGAATGAATGAATGAACAGTGCATATTTTGATCTTGTTGTTTATGAGTGTTAAAATTGTTGGCTCTTGAAAGAATGATGAACAAAGAGAAATGTTATTGATGATCTGAAAAACACCATGAAATTGATTCTTGAAGCAAGAAAAAGCAGTGAAAAAAAATGGCGAAAATTTTAAGAAAGCAAGGATCCAAGGCTTTGAGCATTAATGGATAGGAGGGCCCAAGGAAATTAAAATCCAGGCCTAAGCGGCTAAATCAAGCTGTCCCTAACCATGTGCTTGTGTCATGAAGGTCCAAGTGAAAAGCTTGAGACTGAATGGTTAAAGTCGTGATCCAAAGCTAAAGAGTGTGCTTAAGAGCTCTGGATACCACTAACTGGGGACTTTAGCAAAGCTGAGTCACAATCTAAAAAGGTTCACCCAGTTATGTGTCTGTGGCATTTGTGTATCCGGTGGTAATACTGGAAGACAAAGTGCTTAGGGCCACAGCCAAGACTCATAAGTAGCTGTGTTCAAGAATCAACATGCCTAACTAGGAAAGTCAAATAACACTATCTGAAATTCTAAGTTCCAAGAGATACCAATCACTCTGAACTTCAAAGGAAAAGTGAGATGCCAAAAACTGTTTAGAAACAAAAAGCTACAAGTCCCGCTCATGTAATTAAATTAATATTCATTGATATTTTGGACTTTATAGTATATTCTCTTCTTTTTATCCTATTTGATTTTCAGTTGCTTGGGGACAAGCAACAATTTAAGTTTGGTGTTGTGATGAGCGGATAATTTATACGCTTTTTGGCATTGTTTTCATATAGTTTTTAGTAAGTTTGAGCTACTTTTAGGGATGTTTTCATTAGTTTTTATGTTAAATTCACATTTCTGGACTTTACTATGAGTTTGTGTGTTTTTCTGTGATTTCAGGTAAATTCTGACTGAAATTGAGGGACTGAGCAAAACTCTGAAGAAGGCTGACAAAAGGACTGCTGATGCTGTTGGAATCTGACCTCCCTGCACTCGAAATGGATTTTATGGAGCTACAGAACTCCAATTGGCGCGCTCTCAACGGCGTTGGAAAGTAGACATCCAGGGCTTTCCAGCAATATATAATAGTCTATACTTTATTCGAAGAATGACGACGTAACTTGGCGTTAAACGCCAAGTTCATGCTGCTGTCTGGAGTTAAACGCCAGAAAAAACGTCATTATCCGGAGTTGAACGCCCAAAACACGTCATAACCTGAAGTTGACGCCAAGAAATGCCTTAGCTCGTGGAATGATCAAGCTCAGCCCAAGCATACACCAAGTGGGCCCCGGAAGTGATTTATGCATCAATTACTTACTCATGTAAACTCTAGTAGCTAGTCTAGTATATATAGGACATTTATCTATTGTATTAGACATCCTGGATTGTATTTTGAATCCTGTGATCACGTTTTGGGGGCTGGCCATTCGGCCATGCCTGAACCTCTTTTACTTATGTATTTTCAACGGTGGAGTTTCTGCACACCATAGATTAAGGGTGTGGAGCTCTGCTGTACCTCAAGTATTAATGCAATTCTATTTTCTTTTATTCAAATCTCTCTTATTCTTATTCCAAGATATTCATTCGTACCCAAGAACATGATGAATGTGATGATAAGTAACCCTCATTATCATTCTCACTTATGAACACGCGTGATTGACAACCACTTCCGTTCTACATGCAACAGAGCTTGAATGTATATCTCTTAGATTCTCCAACAGAATCTTCGTGGTATAGGCTAGATTGATGGCGGCATTTATGAGGATCCGGAAAGTCTCACCTTGTCTGTGGTATTCCGAGTAGGATCCTGGGAATCCGGAAAGTCTAACCTTGTCTGTGGTATTCCGAGTAGGATTCCGGTAATGAATGACTGTGACGTGCTTCAAACTTGTAACCTGCTGGGCGTTAGTGACAGACGCAAAAGAGGGATTCTATTCCAGTAGGGGAGGGAACCAACCGGTGATTAGCCGTACTGTGACAGAGTGCGTGAGCATTAGTTTTCACTGCGAGGATGGGATGTAGCCATCAACCATGGGTGATGCCTCCAGACTGGTTAGCTGTGCGAGTGACAGCCGCATAGGATATTTCCCCGAGAGGAAGAAAGTAGCCACAGTTGATAGTGAACCCCTATACAAAGCTTGCCATGGAAAGGAGTAAGAAGGATTGAGTAGAAGCAGTAGGAGAGCAGGCGTCCCTGGGCTCTACAGCATCTCCATCCGCTTATCTGAAATTCCTACCAATGAATCTGCATAAGTATTCTATCCCTTTTTATTATTCCTTTTTATTTATTTATTCCAATAATCACAATTACCCTTTAATCTCCCTAACTGAGATTTACAAGGTAACCATAGCTTGCTTCATACCAACAATCTCTGTGGATTCGACCCTTACTCACGTAAGGTTTATTACTTGGACGACCCAGTACACTTGCTGGTTAGTTGAACGGAGTTGTGAATTCAACCAGTGCCATAATAATGATTTCATACAAAGACAAACAACTTAAAGAGAATTGATCACAATTTCGTCCACCAAGTTTTTGGCGCCGTTGCCGGGGATTGTTCGAGTATGGACAACTGACGGTTCATCTTGTTGCTCAGATTAGGTACTTTTCTTTTCAAAAATCTTTTTCAAAAATTTTCTTTTATTTTTCGTTTTTACAAACTATATTTTTGAAAAAATTAATAAAAATACAAAAAAATTAGAAAATCATAAAAATCAAAAATATTTTGTGTTTCTTGTTTGAGTCTTGTGTTAATTTTTAAGTTTGGTGTCAATTGCATGCTTTTAAAATTTTTCTTGCAATTTTCGAAAATCTCATGCATTCATAGTGTTCTTCATGATCTTCAAGTTGTTCTTGACAAGTCTTCTTGTTTGATCTTGATAATTTCTTGTTTTGTGTCTTTTGTTGTTTTTCATGTGCATTTTTGCATTCATATTTTCCATGCATTAAAAATTTCTAAGTTTGGTGTCTTGCATGTTTTCTTTGCATCAAAAATTTTTCAAAATAATGTTCTTGATGTTCATCATGATCTTCAAAGTGTTCTTGGTGTTCATCTTGACATTCATAGCATTCTTGCATGCATTCATTGTTTTGATCTAAAAATTTCATGCATTGAATATTTTTGTTGTTTTTCTCTTTCATAATTCAAAATTCAAAAATAAAAAAAATATCTTTCCCTTATTTTCCTCCAAAATTTCGAAATTTTGGGTTGACTTGATCAAAAATTTTTCAAAATTAGTTGTTTCTCACAAGTCAAGTCAAAATTTCAATTTTAAAAATCTTATCTTTTCAAAATCTTTTTCAAAAATCATATCTTTTTCATTTTTTCTATAATTTTCGAAAATTTCAAAATTATTTTTCAAAATAGTTTCAAAAATCTTTTTCTTATCTTTATATCAAATTTCGAAAATTAGCTAACAATTAATGTGATTGGTTCAAAAATTTGAAGTTTGTTACTTTCTTGTTAAGAAAGGTTCAATCTTTAAGTTCTAGAATCTTATCTTTTAATTTCTTGTTAGTTAAGTCAATTTTAAAATTAAATCTTTTTCAAAATATCCTTTTTCAAATATATCTTTTTATTTTTTATCTTATCTTTTTCAAAAATTTTATCTTTTTCAAAATTTGATTTCAAAATATCTTATCTAACTTCTTATCTTCTTATCTTTTTCAAAATTTGATTTCAAATCTTTTTCAATCAACTAACTAACTTTTTGTTTATTTCTTATCTTTTTCAAAACCAACTAACTACCTATCCCTCTCTAATTTTCGAAAATTCTCCCTCTCTTTTTCAAAAATTCCTTTTAATTGTTTTAAATTTTAATTTTAAACTTATTTTATTTTTAATTTTCGAAATTACTAACTTCTTTTTCAAAAATTATTTTCGAAAAATTCTCTTCTCTTTTCTTATTCTATTTAATTAATTAATTACTAACACTTCTCTTCACCTCTCCTCATCCAAAAATCCGAATCCATCCTTCTTCTTTCTTATACCCCTATCTTCTTCTACTAACATAAGGGAATCTCTATACTGTGACATAGAGGATTCCTCTTTCTTTTCTTGTTTTCTTCTCTTTCATATGAGCAGGAACAAGGAAAAGGGCACTCTTGTTGAAGTTGATCCAGAACCTGAAAGGACTCTGAAGAGAAAATTAAGAGAAGCTAAATTACAACAATCCAGAAATAACCTTTCAGAAATTTTCGAACAAGAGAAGGACATGGCAGCCGAAAATAATAATAATAATAATGCAAGGAGAATGCTTGGTGACTTCACAAAGCCAACGTCCAAGTTTGATGGAAGAAGCATCTCCATTCCTGCCATTGGAACCAATAACTTTGAGCTTAAGCCTCAACTAGTTGCATTAATGCAACAAAACTACAAGTTTTATGGACTTCCATCTGAAGATCCTTATCAGTTTTTAACTGAGTTCTTGCAGATCTGTGAGACTGTAAATACGAATGGAGTTGATCCTGAAGTCTACAGACTCATGCTTTTCCCTTTTGCTGTAAGAGACAGAGCTAGAATCTGGTTGGATTCACAACCTAAGGATAGCCTGGACTCTTGGGATAAGCTGGTCACTGCCTTCTTGGATAAATTCTTTCCTCCTCAAAAGCTGAGCAAGCTAAGAGTGGATGTTCAAACCTTCAAACAAAAAGATGGTGAATCCCTCTATGAAGCTTGGGAAAGATACAAGCAGCTGACCAAGAGATGTCCATCTGACATGTTTTCAGAATGGACCATATTGGATATATTCTATTATGGTCTCTCTGAATTTTCGAAAATGTCATTGGATCATTCTGCAGGTGGATCCATTCACCTGAAGAAAACGCCTGAAGAGGCTCAAGAACTCATTGACATGGTTGCAAACAACCAGTTCATGTACACCTCTGAGAGGAATTCTGTGAATAATGGGGTACCTCAGAAGAAAGGAGTTCTTGAAATTGATGCTCTGAATGCCATATTGGCTCAGAACAAAATGTTGACTCAACAGGTCAACATAATCTCTCAAAATCTGAATGGATTGCAACATGCATCCAACAGTACTAGAGAGGCAGCTTCTGAAGAAGCTTATGATCTTGAGAACCCTGCCATGGCAGAGGTTAATTACATGGGTGAACCATATGGAAACACCTATAACCCATCATGGAGAAATCATCCAAATTTCTCCTGGAAGGATCAACAAAAGCCTCAACAAGGCTTTAATAATGGTGGACGCAATAGGCTGAACAATAGTAAGCCATATCCATCATCTTCTCAGCAACAGACAGAGAATTCTGAACAAAACACTTCTAATTTAGCCAATATAGTCTCTGATCTGTCAAAGGCCACTTTTAGTTTCATGAATAAAACAAGATCTTCCATTAGAAATTTGGAAGCACAAGTGGGCCAGCTGAGTAAGAAAGTCATTGAAACTCCTCCCAGTATTCTCCCAAGTAATACAGAAGAGAATCCAAAAGGAGAGTGCAAAGCCATTGATTTGATCAAAGTGGCCGAATGCACTAGGGAGGAGGAGGACGAAAATCCAAGTGAGGAAGACCTCCTGGGACGTCCTTCAAGCAAGAAGGAGTTTCCTATTAAGGATCCAGAGGAATCTGAGGCTCATCTAGAGACCATAGAGATTCCATTAAATCTCCTTCTGCCATTCATGAGCTCTGAAGATTATTCTTCCTCTGAAGAGGATGAAGATGTGACTGGAGAGCAAGTTGCTCAATATTTAGGAGCTATCATGAAGCTGAATGCCAAGTTGTTTGGTAATGAGACTTGGGAAAGTGAACCTCCCTTGCTCATTCATGAACTAGATACTTGGATTCAGAAAACTCTACCTCAAAAGAAACAAGATCCTGGAAAGTTCCTAATACCTTGTACCATAGGCACCATGAGCTTTGAAAAAGCTCTATGTGATCTGGGGTCAGGGATAAATCTTATGCCACTCTCTGTAATGGAGAAGCTGGGGATCATTGAGGTGCAACCTGCCTTGTCCTCATTACAATTGGCAGATAAGTCAATAAGACAAGCTTATGGAATAGTAGAAGACGTACTAGTGAAGGTTGAAGGCCTTTACATCCCTGCTGATTTCATAATCCTAGATACTAGGAAGGAAGATGATGAATGCATCATCCTAGGAAGACCTTTCCTAGCCACAGCAGGAGCTGTGATAGATGTCAATAGAGGTGAGTTATTCCTTCAATTGAATGGGGACTACCTTGTGTTTAAGGCACATGGCCATCCCTCTGTGACAGAGGAGAGTAAGCATGAAGAGCTTCTCTCAGTTCAGAGTCAAGAAGAACCCACACAGTCAAACTCTAAGTTTGGTGTTGTGAACTCACAACCAAACTCTAAGTTTGGTGTTAAGATCCCACAACCAAACTCTAAGTTTGGTGTGGACAACTATACAACATTGACCTGATCACCTTGTGGCTCCATGAGAGCCACTGTCAAGCTATTGACATTAAAGAAGCGCTTGTTGGGAGGCAACCCAATTTTATTTATCTAATTTTATTTTGTTTCTTTGTTATTTTTTGTGTTTAATTAGGTACATGATCATGAGGAGTCACGAAAAAATCAAAAAAATTAAAAACAGAGTCAAAAACAGAAGAAAAAAATTTTTCACCCTGGAGGATGCACGGGCTGGCGTTCAACGCCCAGAAGGTGCATCTGGCCGGCGTTTAACGCCAGAACAGAGCACCATTCTGGCGCTGAACGCCCAAAACAAGCAACAACCTGGCGTTAAACGCCAGGATGGTGCACAGAGAGGACAAACTGGCGCTGAACGCCCAAAACAAGCAACAACCTGGCGTTTAACGCCAGGATGTGCACACAGAGGACAATCTGGCGCTGAACGCCAGAAACAAGCATGAAACTGGCGTTCAACGCCAGAAACATGCATTACATGGGCGTTTAACGCCCAGAACATGCACCAATGGGCGTTTGAACGCCAGAATGGTGCATGAAGGCAATTTACACGCCTATATGGTGAAGGAATGGTATTTCTTTTCACCTCAGGATCTGTGGACCCCACAGGATTCCCACCTCAGGATCTGTGGACCCCACAGGATCCCCACCTACCTTTTCTTTTAAATCTTAATCACACTCTCCTAATCCAAATCTCATTTTCAATGTCACACTTCCCAAAACCCTTCACCAATCACCTCAACTCCTCTTCCCAATTACCCCATTCACCATTCACATCAACCTCCTCTTCCCCATAAACCCCACCTACCCTCATAAAATTCAAATTCAATTTCCCACCCTTTCCCACCCAAAATGGCCGAACTCCCACCCCCCCTTTTCCCTATAAATACCTCTCCTTTCTTCTTCATCTTCACACAACACAAACCCCTTCTTCTCTCATATAGCCGAACCCATTCCTCTCCTTCTCTACCAAAATTCTCTTCTTCTTCTTCTACTCTTCTTTTCTTTCTTGCTCGAGGGCGAGCAAATTTTAAGTTTGGTGTGGTAAAAAGCCTAAGCTTTTTATTTTTCATTCACCATCAATGGCACCCAAGACCGGAGTTTCCTCAAGAAAAGGAAAAGGGAAGGCAAAAGCCTCTACCTCCGAGTCATGGGAGAAGGAGAGATTCATCTCCAAAAGCCACCAAGACCACTTCTATGATGTTGTGGCAAAGAAGAAGGTTATCCCCGAGGTCCCTTTCAAGCTCAAAAAGAATGAGTATCCGGAAATCCGACATGAAATCCAAAGAAGAGGTTGGGAAGTCATAACCAACCCTATGCAACAAGTTGGAATATTGATGGTTCAAGAGTTCTATGCTAATGCATGGATCACTAGGAACCATGATCAAAGTATGAACCCGAATCCAAAGAACTATCTCACAATGGTTCGGGGGAAATACTTAGATTTCAGTCCGGAAAATGTGAGGTTGGCGTTTCATCTACCCATGATGCAAGGTGATGAACGCCCCTACACAAGAAGGGTCAACTTCAATCAAAGGTTGGACCAAGTCCTAATGGACATTTGTGTGGAAGGCGCCCAATGGAGAATAGACTCCAAAGGCAAACGAGTCCAACTAAGAAGACTGGACCTCAAGCCTGTAGCTAGAGGATGGTTGGAGTTCATCCAAAGATCCATCATCCCTACAAGCAACCGATCTGAAGTTACTGTGGATCGGGCCATCATGATTCATAGCATCATGATTGGAGAAGAAGTGGAAGTTCATGAAGTCATATCCAATGAACTCTACAAAATAGCTGACAAGCCTTCACACATGGCACGGCTAGCCTTCCCCCACCTCATATGCCATCTATGTTATTCAGCCGGAGTTATCATAGATGGAGATGTCTCCATTGAAGAAGACAAGCCCATCACCAAGAAAAGGATGGAGCAAACAAGAGAAGTTCCTCACGGCCCTCAAGAAGAACATGAGGAAGTTCATCATCAACAAATGCCTCAAGGAATGCACTTTCCTTCCAACAACTATTGGGAGCAACTCAGTACTTCTTTAGAAGATTTGAGCCATAATGTTGAACAACTAAGGGTGGAACATCATGAACACGCCCTCACTCTCCAAGAAATAAGAGAAGATCAAAGAGCAATGAGGGAGGAGCAACAAAGGCAAGGAAGGGACATAGAAGAGTTGAAGAATATCATTGGTCCTTCAAGAAGAAGACGCCACTAGAGGTGGATTCATTCCTTGTTCTTTATTTTCTTTCTGTTTTCGGTTTTTAAGTATTATTTTTATCTATGTTTTTGTGTTTCTACTTCATGATCATTAGTGTGTAACCATGCCTTAAAGCTATGAATAAAATCCATTAGTCCCTCACCTCTCTTAAATAAAAAAAATTTGTTTTAATTCAAAAGAACAAGAAGTACATAATTTTCGAAATTATTGGTGAATTTAATTTAATTATATTGATGTGGTGGCAATAATTTTTGTTTTCTGAATGAATGAATGAACAGTGCATATTTTTGATCTTGTTGTTTATGAGTGTTAAAATTGTTGGCTCTTGAAAGAATGATGAACAAAGAGAAATGTTATTGATGATCTGAAAAACACCATGAAATTGATTCTTGAAGCAAGAAAAAGCAGTGAAAAAAAATGGCGAAAATTTTAAGAAAGCAAGGATCCAAGGCTTTGAGCATTAATGGATAGGAGGGCCCAAGGAAATTAAAATCCAGGCCTAAGCGGCTAAATCAAGCTGTCCCTAACCATGTGCTTGTGTCATGAAGGTCCAAGTGAAAAGCTTGAGACTGAATGGTTAAAGTCGTGATCCAAAGCTAAAGAGTGTGCTTAAGAGCTCTGGATACCACTAACTGGGGACTTTAGCAAAGCTGAGTCACAATCTAAAAAGGTTCACCCAGTTATGTGTCTGTGGCATTTGTGTATCCGGTGGTAATACTGGAAGACAAAGTGCTTAGGGCCACAGCCAAGACTCATAAGTAGCTGTGTTCAAGAATCAACATGCCTAACTAGGAAAGTCAAATAACACTATCTGAAATTCTAAGTTCCAAGAGATACCAATCACTCTGAACTTCAAAGGAAAAGTGAGATGCCAAAACTGTTTAGAAACAAAAAGCTACAAGTCCCGCTCATGTAATTAAATTAATATTCATTGATATTTTGGACTTTATAGTATATTCTCTTCTTTTTATCCTATTTGATTTTCAGTTGCTTGGGGACAAGCAACAATTTAAGTTTGGTGTTGTGATGAGCGGATAATTTATACGCTTTTTGGCATTGTTTTCATATAGTTTTTAGTAAGTTTGAGCTACTTTTAGGGATGTTTTCATTAGTTTTTATGTTAAATTCACATTTCTGGACTTTACTATGAGTTTGTGTGTTTTTCTGTGATTTCAGGTAAATTCTGACTGAAATTGAGGGACTTGAGCAAAACTCTGAAGAAGGCTGACAAAAGGACTGCTGATGCTGTTGGAATCTGACCTCCCTGCACTCGAAATGGATTTTATGGAGCTACAGAACTCCAATTGGCGCGCTCTCAACGGCGTTGGAAAGTAGACATCCAGGGCTTTCCAGCAATATATAATAGTCTATACTTTATTCGAAGAATGACGACGTAACTTGGCGTTAAACGCCAAGTTCATGCTGCTGTCTGGAGTTAAACGCCAGAAAAACGTCATTATCCGGAGTTGAACGCCCAAAACACGTCATAACCTGAAGTTTGACGCCAAGAAATGCCTTAGCTCGTGGAATGATCAAGCTCAGCCCAAGCATACACCAAGTGGGCCCCGGAAGTGGATTTATGCATCAATTACTTACTCATGTAAACTCTAGTAGCTAGTCTAGTATATATAGGACATTTATCTATTGTATTAGACATCCTGGATTGTATTTTGAATCCTGTGATCACGTTTTGGGGGCTGGCCATTCGGCCATGCCTGAACCTCTTTTACTTATGTATTTTCAACGGTGGAGTTTCTGCACACCATAGATTAAGGGTGTGGAGCTCTGCTGTACCTCAAGTATTAATGCAATTCTATTTTCTTTTATTCAAATCTCTCTTATTCTTATTCCAAGATATTCATTCGTACCCAAGAACATGATGAATGTGATGATAAGTAACCCTCATTATCATTCTCACTTATGAACACGCGTGATTGACAACCACTTCCGTTCTACATGCAACAGAGCTTGAATGTATATCTCTTAGATTCTCCAACAGAATCTTCGTGGTATAAGCTAGATTGATGGCGGCATTTATGAGGATCCGGAAAGTCTCACCTTGTCTGTGGTATTCCGAGTAGGATCCTGGGAATCCGGAAAGTCTAACCTTGTCTGTGGTATTCCGAGTAGGATTCCGGTAATGAATGACTGTGACGTGCTTCAAACTTGTAACCTGCTGGGCGTTAGTGACAGACGCAAAAGAGGGATTCTATTCCAGTAGGGGAGGGAACCAACCGGTGATTAGCCGTACTGTGACAGAGTGCGTGAGCATTAGTTTTCACTGCGAGGATGGGATGTAGCCATCAACCATGGGTGATGCCTCCAGACTGGTTAGCTGTGCGAGTGACAGCCGCATAGGATATTTCCCCGAGAGGAAGAAAGTAGCCACAGTTGATAGTGAACCCCTATACAAAGCTTGCCATGGAAAGGAGTAAGAAGGATTGAGTAGAAGCAGTAGGAGAGCAGGCGTCCCTGGGCTCTACAGCATCTCCATCCGCTTATCTGAAATTCCTACCAATGAATCTGCATAAGTATTCTATCCCTTTTTATTATTCCTTTTTATTTATTTATTCCAATAATCACAATTACCCTTTAATCTCCCTAACTGAGATTTACAAGGTAACCATAGCTTGCTTCATACCAACAATCTCTGTGGATTCGACCCTTACTCACGTAAGGTTTATTACTTGGACGACCCAGTACACTTGCTGGTTAGTTGAACGGAGTTGTGAATTCAACCAGTGCCATAATAATGATTTCATACAAAGACAAACAACTTAAAGAGAATTGATCACAATTTCGTCCACCACATCCTATCACGAATTTTCTTGACTTGTTCAGTAGTCTTGGCTATCATTTCCGGCCCCAACAAGCTTTTCTCTCCAGCTTCATACCAACATAGCGAAGATTGACATTTCCTCCCATACAAGGCCTCATACGGAGCCATTCCGATGCTTGCATGATAACTATTATTGTATGCAAACTCCACTAATGGCATATACCGATCCCAACTCACCAGTTGGTCCAAAACACAAGCTCTCAACATATCCTCTAGTGTTTGGATCGTCCTCTCGGATCGACCATCTGTTTGAGGATGGTAAGCCGTGCTCAAGCTTAATTGGGTTCCAAAAGCTTTCTGAAATGCACCCCAAAACCTTGAAGTGAAACGAGGATCTCTATCAGAGATTATAGTAGCAGGTACACCATAAAGTCTCACAATCTCCTTTATGTATAACCGTGCTAGCTCCTCAAGGGTGTAAGTCATTCGAATGGGTAAAAAGTGAGCTGACTTCGTCAGTCGGTCCACAATCACCCAAATAGCATCAAAACCAGCCCTAGTCCTTGGCAATCCAGACACAAAGTCCATTGCAATACTTTCCCACTTCCATTGCGGAATCTCTAAAGGTTGCAACATCCCGGAAGGTCTTTGATGTTCAATCTTTACCTTTTGACAAGTTAAGCACTTTGATACATATTCCGCCACATCATTCTTCATACCCGGCCACCAAAACATCGCCTTTAAATCATGGTACATCTTAGTACTTCTCGGGTGAATGGAGAATCCGCTTTTGTGTGCCTCCTTCAAGATATCCTGCCTCAAAGTGCCAACATCCGGCACAATGATCCTACCCTTGAACCTCCATAACCCATCTTTTTCTTCCGACACTCTCCATTGTTTTCCTTGCTCAATAGCCGGTAACACCTTCCATAACGCTTCATCATTTCGATGAGCCTTTAGGAGTTTGGACTTAAAATCACTTGAGATCTCTAATCGGCTCAAACACAAAGTTTCAGATACTTCTCGAGCACCAATTTTCAGACTCTCAAATCCCTTGAGCAACTTCTCCTCTTGAAGCATCATCCAAGCCGCATATAACGACTTCCGACTTAACGCATCCGCCACTACATTCGCCTTTCCCGGATGGTAATGCAACTCAAAGTCGTAGTCCTTCAACAATTCCATCCACCTTCTCTGCCTCATATTAAGCTCTTTCTGATCAAAGAGGTACTTCAAGCTCTTATGATCAGAGAAAACTTGGAACTTGACCCCACAGAGATAATGCCTCCACACCTTCAAGGCAAACACAACCGCAACGAGTTCCAAATCGTGCGTAGGGTAATTAACTTCATGAGGTCTCAACTGTCGTGAGGCATACGCCACCACATTACGATGCTGCATCAGCACGCACCCTAGACCCTTTAATGAGGCATCACAATACACCTCAAATGGCTCGTTCGGCTCAGGTAACACTAACACAGGTGCAGTGGTCAACTTTTTCTTCAATGTCTGAAAGCTCTCCTCGCACTCAGGAGTCCAAACAAACGAAGTGTCTTTACGGGTTAACTTTGTCATTGGCAAAGCTATCTGTGAAAAGCCCTTGATAAACATTCGGTAATAGCCAGCTAAACCCAGAAAACTCCTTATCTCTGTTACGGTGGTTGGTTGCTTCCAATCCATCACAGTCTCCACCTTAGTTGGATCTACGGCTATTCCCTTCTTACTCACCACATGGCCCAAAAACTTCACCTCACCCTTCCAAAACTCACACTTAGACAGTTTTGCATAGAGTTTCTTCTCCTTTAGAATCTGCAACACGGTCCTCAAGTGTTCCGCATGCTCTTCTTCAGTCTTGGAATAAATCAGTATGTCATCAATGAAGACAACAACGAATTTATCCAAAAACGGACGGAAAACTCTATTCATGTAGTCCATAAACACTGCAGGAGCGTTCGTCAACCCGAAAGATATTACAGTGTACTCGTAATGACCATAACGAGTCTTGAAAGCGATCTTAGGGATATCCTCACCCCTCACCCTTATCTGGTGATAACCTGATCGCAAATCGATCTTGGAGAAAACTCCAGCTCCTTGTAACTGATCCATGAGATCATCAATTCTCGGCAATGGGTACTTATTCTTTATTGTAACCTTGTTCAGCTGCCTGTAATCCACACAGAGTCGCATACTCCCATCCTTCTTCTTTACAAGTAATACTGGAGCACCCCACGGAGAGACACTTGGTCGTATGAAATTCTTTCCCAACAAATCCTCTAACTGAGACTTTAGCTCGTTCATCTCTAACGGTGACATCCTATAAGGAGCACTTGAGATTAGTCCTGCCCCAGGCACCAATTCAATAGCAAATTCAACCTCTCGGTTAGGTGGAAACTCATCAATATCATCAGGAAACACTTCCGGAAACTCACACACAACTGGAATCTGTTCCAACCTTTGATCATCACCCGAAACACCCGCGGTTAACAACATGATACCCTGACATTCGTTTCCGGAACAGTTCACCATCATCGAATTCAAGTAATAATTATTCACCACGACCGGCCCTTCAGTATCCTCCGGCATAAAGTACACCGACTTTGTAGAACAATCAATCAGGACATGGTTCTTAGATAACCAGTCCAATCCCAAGATAAGATCAAGACCGATCATCGGCAAGCAGACTAAATTATGAACAAAATCACGCTGCTTGAACCTAAAGGAAACTTCCAGGCATCCTAGCCTAGTCACCATGGCTTCATGGGTAGCATTATAAACTCTTAAATCATAACCTAAGGTTACAATCTTCAATCCTAACTCATGGGCTTTCTCAAATGCAATGAATGAATGTGATGCTCCCGAATCAAATAAAGCATTTAAAGTTTGACCAGCCATTTCACAGTTACCTCTAATGAGTGTCTCAGATCCCTCAGCTCCTACAGCTGAAGTGGTGAACACCCGACCAGTCTGTTGTGCTTTCCCAGCACCTTGTTTCTGCTTCTCAGGACAATTTGCGGCTTTATGCCCCGCCTTTCCACAATTGTAGCACAAACCCCATCCGGCCTTGCATGGTGCTCCCGGATGGTGACTTCCACACCTAGTACAAGTTTGATCATTCTGAGGCTGCTTCCCATACCTTTTTCCTTGGGAGTTGTTGTTGTTGGGCCTCTTGAAAGAGCTTCCCCTCTTGAAAGATGGACCTCTAGGTGCAAAGCTCTTCCCTCGGTTCTGTAGGAATGATCCTTTGTGACTCCCTTCCTCAGCGGTTGCCCTTTTCACACACTCTTCAGCAACCCTACACTTGTTTACCAACTCGGAGAAGGTCCTAATCTCCATTGGTCCCACTGAACTGAAAATATCACTCCGGAGTCCTCCTTCATACTTAACACACTTCCACTCCTCATATTCTACCGGAGTCCCTTGGCACATACGAGAGAACCTGAACAGCTCCTCAAACTTGTCAGTATACTCTGATATGGACATGGTACCCTGCTTCAGCTGCAGTAACTCAAGTTCCTTAGCCGTCCTAGCAGAAGTCGGAAAGTACTTCTTATAGAACTCTTCTTGGAAAACATTCTAAGTGATATAGTCATCACCCTGCTGCAGAAGACGTCGGATACGTTGCCACCAATGCGACGCTTCACCTGTGAGCATATAGGTAGCAAACTCGACACGCTGCCCTTCAGGTACCACTTGTGCTTGCAGTGCTCGCTCTATAGCCTGAAACCATGTATCAGCCTCAGTCGGACTAGTACTTCCCTTGAACTTAGGCAGATTAACCTTCATAAAGTTTGCCAGTGTCATCGGGCCCTGAACTCCACCTCCATCATTACCATGGTTGTTCATCTGTTGACCAAGAGCCTCAGCAGTGGCTTGCATAGCAGCAGCCATGTTCTCCAACGCAGTCATAAAGTTCACCGGGTTATTAGGGTTATTCTCTGGCGCACGAGCATTCGTACGACCTCTCACACTACCTCTACCGCGTCTATGAGGCGCCATCTGGTTCCTATACATACCAAACAATCGATATTAAGTTGATCAGTCTCAATATCGGAAGTCTAGTACTTCAAAGTCCCAAATGCATGCTCATGAACGTTTATGCCAATTATATCAAGCAGATATACTAATAGCACATAACACATAATACAGAGAATGCACAGAAGCATAGTCAGTCCATCCCTCAGGCTCTACATGAACAAACTGCTCTGATACCATAATGTAACACCCTACCATACAGAGTCTTATGCTTAAGTCATAATTCAGAGATGGCAAGGTATTACGACCTCTAAAATAAAAACTTAGTACGTATAGTAGTATGAATGATTGATTATAACTAGGAGCCTTTTTAGAAAAAAGGGGTAAACAAAAATCGCAACTCGAAAGCGCAACACTCCGATTGATAACGTAACGAACAAGGATAACCAACGCGTGATTATATATATACAAAGGAGTGTCAAAAACAGGAATATCAAGACTCAAGATCCGGCTGCGAAGATAACCGGTCCGAGCATAGCGACATATACATATGATAAAAATAAGGAAAACCCCAAAGGAAACCCAAGGGACACAAATACATAAAACCTATTCTCCAAAATCTCCCATAAGAGGAGTCATCACAGTTTGTATTATTTAATGGAGATAAAAGTATATAAGCAAAACATATAAACCAAAACATAGCCCCGATAACAAAGGATCTTCACCAATATAGAAGTCTCTAGCATGCCTCAGCGGAAAACCTCACGTCCTGCATCTGAAAACCACAAAATCCGCATGGGTGAGAACCAGAGGTCCCCAGCATGGTAACAGCTTCCACATATATAATACATAATAATAGAGGAAAGCCGAAGGCAATCCTATAACTTCCTCCAGATAGTATCAAAGCTTATAAACAGGCTAAACCATAAAGGGCATCTGACTAAAGATTCTTCAGTCTAACTAATACTTCCCTTTCCAATTCCTTCTCACCTCCCAACCACCAGCAGGAGTATAATGTAGCAAACACAGTTATATCAAGCAAGAAATATACAATTAGGAACAAGTAAGGCATTTAGACAATTAGCAAGTAATATGCAGTCAAATAGGCAATCTCAAACAATTCATATAGTATGCATATGATGAATGCCTGTCCCTAGTGGCTGATGATATCATCTTGTCGGTTATAGAGCCAACCCGACAAGTCCTGGTCGCTAACCATTGGACTGTCCCTCTGTCACGCATCCCCAACTCGAGTTATACTCATCATAAACTTGATCATAATTATGATCTATATCCATCACCTTCACTGGTGAATATTTACGGGGGTGAGCTCATCCGGGTCTTTCACAGTGCCCGGCCACACTTACGACATAGGGTCAACAGAGTATCAAGCCTCAACCTGGAGCACGTGGTGGCTAGCCACTGCTACTACCCAGGGAAACTCGTATCTCAGATAGTGGAAGTGCAAATCACAATTATCAATAATTCACCATAAACATGCATGAATTCTCATCCATGGATCAACATCCATATAAGCCATCCGGCTCACGGTTCAGTCCAGAACCAGCCAATATTCATATCATACACAGCCATTACCGCTTACGGTTAAATCCATAACCAGCCAATATTCATAGCATACACAGCTATTCCGGCTCACGGTTCAATCCAGAACCAGCCAATTCATAAACAATTACGGCCCTTCGGCCAATGGCATAACAAGCACTTCCACCACCATCCTCCACATCTCACATAATCATCAATGATCCTCATTGATTATTCATGTTTCCCTTGCTTCACCCGCAAGTTACCACATTCACTAGCCCCTCTTTAATAGCTAGGCATGTCATAATGATTTAAGACATAAATGGTGAGATCGGAGGCTTAGAAGTATGAAATTTGGCTTTTAAAACTCAAAAATCAACTTTGGGATGAAAATAGGGCCACGCGTACGCGCACTCCACGCGCACGCGTGGATGGCCTTAAAAACTCATCGACGCGCAAGCGTCATGCACGCTAACACGTGGATTAAAAATTTGCCAATCGATGCGTACGCGTCAACCACGCGTACGCGTGGGTGTTCTCGTGCCCCAGGCACAACACTGGCACAGTTCTAGCATAACTCTTTGGAAAATGGCTGGGTATTGGGTGCAGCACAATCGGCGCGCCCACGCACATCACGCGTACGCGTGGATGGCGCTTTCTATAAGAACGGCGCGTACGCGCCAAGTGCGCCTACGCGCGAGGGGTATTTCTGCTAAAAATTTTCTAAGTTAAAAGCTGCAGAATTCACAGATTCAAACCCCTATCTTCCAATGGACATAACTTCCTCATTTTAAATCATTTTTCATCCGTTCTTCGAACGGCATGGACATCCCAGATCAAATTTCATTTCTAAACAGATTTGGCACAAAACGGAGATCCTTAGTCCAAGTTATGTCCCACCAAAATATGCCCAAAAACCATATTTTCATACAAAACCACAATATGCCATTTTCAAAACAAGCCATTTTCAACTCTTTTCAAAATCAATCAAAACATGCCAATTTCATCCCTTTTATTTGAAATCAATCAATATATATCAAATTCGACATCAAGCCTCCTCAACTCACACATTGACACATTACCACAATTTACAAAATCACTATCTCATCATTTTAACCCACTTCACCCAAGTGGCTCAAACTCAAACATATTGACATATCATATACTCTTCCTCATGCCAATTCTCAACAACACCAATTCCAATAAATCATCATTGTACACAATCAATATCATACTCACCATCAACATGGTTCAACCCACAATTCAACCATAACCAATCATCAAGCATATATCACAACATGCATATTTCTCATACATCATACCACCAAGGCATCAATAATCATCATCACATATATGACCACATCATATATCTCAATCATTCAACAACATCAACCATGTGCCTATCTTAGGGCCTCTAGCCTAAGTATTTCCTACCACATTACATATTAGATACGGGAAACCGAAACCATACCTTAGCCGATTTCCCAAGCTCAACCGGAGTACTTCCAAACCACTTATCCACAAGCTCTCAAGGCCTCAAAACCTCCAAGAACAGATTTTTCACCACTAAATCCCTTTTTCAAGCTTTTCAAAATCACCAATCAAGATCCAATATTCACATATACACAACCTAAGCCACAATCATCATACCCATACACAACATCTCAAAACCCAAACATCATAAAACAACAAAATACACTAGGGTTGAGAATCTTACCACACCCAAGGTCCAAGGAGACAAGATTAACCTTCTCCTTCAAGAGAATCCAAAATCTCAACATTTCACCCATGAAACTCGAAAATAAGGGCTGGAATTTCGAATAGCAACACGTGGCTTACCTCAAGATTGATTGTATGGGTTTTGTAGAGCTCTCCGCGGTAAACGCGTGGCCGTAAATGGAGCGGCAATCGGAGCTCTAGATCAAAAGTTATGGAGGTTTGAAGATCAAGAGAGAGAAAGAATTTGAGAGAGAGTTCTCCCCTCCATGGCCTCCATTTTCAGCATGTGAGTGTGTTTAGTGAGGAGAGAGATTGCTGAAAACTAGGGTTTTGGTCTAGTTATGTTGGGCCAAGGGCCCACTTTGGGTCCGGTTGGCCCGATTTGGCCCGTTCGGTCCAATCTTGGTCCGATTTCTATAAAATTGGTACCGAAATTCTCGTCTCAATCTCCTCTATCATATTTAGCCACAAAAATCACATTTTGGAATTTCTAGAATAAATTCTCATTTATAGGCTAATTAGCCGTTAATTAACCGGGTTTTACAGAAGGAAGCTTCATCCTCGTCGTCACCGTCATTGAAGCCTATGTCACCATCGTGTTTCGTCATTGCCGCTGCCAAATTCTCCATCAACGCCGCAGCATTCGAGAAAGAGGGCTGGTACGTTATCATCAAGCTACTACGTCCGCTGGAGCTCTCTACCACAGTTTTGCTCACCGGATGTCGTTGCTGGAGCTGCGATTGGAGGACTGGAAGGGAAGGCCTGCCAGTTTTGCCTCTATTTTTGGTTTTCACGGCTTTCACCGGAGCTCTGTCACTGTCGTTGTCACTGAAAATGGATCACCTGGGCTACTGCTCCTCCGTTCCTTCATTCCTTTTCGGTACTGTGAGTAGTTCTTATTTCGATACTCTTGCCGCTGTTGTTCTGTTATAAATTATTAAGGATTTCACGACGTTAATATCTTAGGGTTGAGTTATCGTAACTGCATGATATGTTTAATGGTTGTTGCTGCTATGAAAATGGTCAGAATTAATGCCGCTAGTGCGAAATAAGATTAAAAGGGAGTGTCGCGTTTAATTTCTGGGTTTTGAATATTCGAGGTAGGGGCTTTTTCTTAAACTTTTTTTTTTCAAAAAATTGTTATAAATCGATATTGATGTGAAAAATATATTTTTGTGATTGTGCAGTACTTATGGATTAAGTTGGACAGTTTGGATGAATGTGATTTGATTAAATGCTCAAATAATAAGGATGAATGAGTAATTGCAAATGGATTATGAAAATTGTGTAAGAACTGAAAAAATTAATTAATGAGTGAATAAATTTAAGAAATTAAATTCTTATAATTTGGGAAGATGAAAATATTTAGAATAGAAATCGGGCACTTATTTTATAGGTTTTGGCTTGAGGTTGTGCCAAAACAAACAAAAACTCAACTGGGCCCAAGCCCATGCTTCTTAAGCTTAGCTTAGAGGCATTTCAGCTTCAGTCCTTAATGAGAGGGAGAGACACACACTGAGATTGAGAAGAAGAGAGTGAAACTCTTATTACTATTCATATTCTTTTTCTTTGGATCATAACTTGTGATCTGGAACTCCGATCGCTACACCGTTTGTGGCCATGCGTTCATCTCGCCGAGCTCTTCAATTCTATTCTATCTGAACAAAGTGGTAGCAACTCGAATTCCTTGCTCCAATCCTCTGTTCTATATCAAATTCGAATTTTGGCTTTGAAAATTTGAAGTTTTTACGATTTTGGTTATTTAGGTGTTATCTAGCTTGGATGATTGTTAAGTTTCACCTCAAGTACTAGTGGGTAAGGTCAGAAAACTCTAAATCCTAGTGTTTTGTCAATTTTGTGAACACTAGTGTTGATTATGGTGAATTGCTATTAACCTAGATTAAATTCATGTTGATTGGGGTTAATTTGGCAAATTGCAGTGCCTGAAATTAAGCTTTGATAGCTGGAACTTGTTAATTTGGTTTGGTGGCTTGTTTGGAAGTTTGGAAGAAATCAGCTAAGGTATGGTTTCGGTTTTCTTTAGGTAATACGTAATGTTGTGTGAAACTTAGGCTAATAGGCTTTAAGATAGGTTTGAATTTCATGATTTGGTTTATGGAATGTGTGTGATTAGTGGAATGGAGGTTTGATATAAGCATGTGAATGAAATTGATGTATATGATTGAGATTTGTTATGAGGCTATGGAATGAATGAAAAATTCTTATTTTTGGTGATGATTGATGATAATTATTAAATTTGGATGATGATTGGGGGAGGTAAGTGATGAGCGGATAATTTATACACTTTTTGGCATTGTTTTTAGTATGTTTTTAGTATGATCTAGTTAGTTTTTAGTATATTTTTATTAGTTTTTAGTTAAAATTCACTTTTCTGGACTTTACTATGAGTTTGTGTGTTTTTCTGTGATTTCAGGTATTTTCTGGCTGAAATTGAGGGACCTGAGCAAAAATCTGATTCAGAGACTAAAAAGGACTGCAGATGCTGTTGGATTCTGACCTCCCTGCACTCGAAGTGGATTTTCTGGAGCTACAGAAACCCAATTGGCGCGCTCTCAACGGCGTTGGAAAGTAGACATCCTGGGCTTTCCAGCAATATATAATAGTCCATATTTTGCCCAAGATTTGATAGCCCAAACTGGCGTTCAAAGTCACCCTCAGGAATTCCAGCGTTAAACGCCGGAACTGGCACCAAAATGGGAGTTAAACGCCCAAACTGGCATAAAAGCTAGCGTTTAACTCCAGGAAGAGTCTCTACACGAAAATGCTTCATTGCTCAGCCCAAGCACACACCAAGTGGGCCCGGAAGTGGATTTTTATGTCTTTTACTCATATCTGTACACCCTAGGCTACTAGTTCTCTATATATAGGACCTTTTACTATTGTACTTTCATCTTGGTTCTTCTGGTTCCCTCTCTGGGGCCGAAACCAATGATCACTCTTGTTCTTATGTATTTTCAACGGTGGAGTTTCTACACACCATAGATTAAGGTGTGGAGCTCTGCTGTACCTCGAGTATTAATGCAATTACTATTGTTCTTCTATTCAATTCCGCTTGTTCTTGTTCTAAGATATCACTTGTTCTTCAACTTGATGAATGTGATGATCCGTGACACTCATCATCATTCTCACTTATGAACAAAGTGACTGACAACCACTCTGTTCTACAAAGCAACAAGGCTCTAGTGTTTATCTCTTGGATTCCTGATTGCACGATGCATGGTTGATCGCCTGACAACCGAGTGCTCGTCTGACAAACGAGCCAACCATTCCGTGAGATCAGAGTCTTCGTGGTATAGGCAAGAACTGATGGCAGCATTCAAGAGAATCCGGAAGGTCTAACCTTGTCTGTGGTATTCTGAGTAGGATTCAATGATTGAATGACTGTGACGTGCTTCAAACTCCTAGCAGGCGGGGCGTTAGTGACAGACGCAAAAGAATCAATGGATTCTATTCCGGCCTGACCGAGAACCGACAGCTGAATTCCGCGTGCTGTGACAGAGCATATGCAATCGTTTCCACTGAGAGGATGGGAGGTAGCCATTGACAACGGTGAAACCCTACACAAGCTTGCCATGGAAAGGAATAAGAAGGATTGGATGAAGACAGTAGGAAAGCAGAGAGACGAAAGGGAAGGCATCTTCATGCGCTTATCTGAAGTTCCTACCAGTGAATTACATAAGTACCTCTATCTTTACCTTTCTGTTATTTTCGTTCATCACCATATCTAATTGAGTTTGCCTGACTAAGATTTACAAGATGACCATAGCTTGCTTCATACTAACAATCTCCGTGGGATCGACCCTTACTCGCGTAAGGTTTATTACTTGGACGACCCAGTGCACTTGCTGGTTAGTTGTGCGAAGTTGTGTAATGCCATGGTATTGAACACCAAGTTTTTGGGGTTCATGATCGGGGATTATGAGAGTTGTGAAAAAGTATTGTTCACAATTTCGCGCACCAAGTTTTTGGCGCCGTTGCCGGGGATTGTTCTAGTTTTGAGCAAGCTTTTGGTAACATCAGTGCCAAGATCCGGCAACAACACCAAGTTTTTGGCGTTATTGCCAGGGATTGTTCAAGTTTGGACAACTGACGGTTCATCTTGTTGCTTAGATTAGGTATTTATTTTTTTTCGAAATTCTTGAAGATGAATTCTAGAGTTTCATGATGATTTGTTGAAATCTGGCTGGCTGAGAAGCCATGTCTAATCTCATTGGACCGAGGTTTCAACTTATCACCACAAGAGCTTGTTGATTTCTATCAATCTTGCTTTTGGAACAGTGATCTGCTAAGGCTTGGCTGGCCATTGGCCATGTCTAGTGTTTTGGACCGAAGCTTTCTTTGAAAGCTTGGCTGGCTGTGAAGCCATGTCTAATTCCTGGACCGGAGTCTTAGACTAGCATTGCACTGATTCTTGGAATTCTCATTGAGAATTTTGATATCTTTTTCCACTTAATTTTCGAAAAACACAAAAAAAATTAAAAAAATTCATAAAATCCAAAAATATTTCTTGTTTGAGTCTAGTGTCTCATCTTAAGTTTGGTGTCAATTGCATGCATTCATTCATGTATCTTGGTGATCTTCAAGATGTTCTTGACAATTTACTTGCTCTAATCTTTGAATTCTATTGACTTGAGTGTCTTGTGTGTCTCATTTGCATTTTCATTTTGTTAGTGTCAGTAGTATACAAACTGCTAAGTTTGGTGTCTTGCATGCATTGTTATTTGATTCTTGTTGCATTTTGATTTTTCCTTACTATTAAAAATCCAAAAATATTTTTAATTTGTGTCTTCTCAAGTCAATAATACAGAGAATTGAAGATTCAGAACATACAGCAGAGGAATTGCACAGAAAAAGCCGGGCGTTCAAAACGCCCAGTGAAGAAGGACAGACTGGCGTTTAAACGCCAGCCAGGGTACCTGGTTGGGCGTTTAACGCCCAAAAAGGTAGTGTTTTGGGCGTTAAACGCCAGAATGTGCACCATTCTGGGCGTTTAACGCCAGGATGGCTAGAAAGGAAAATTTTGTTTTCAAATCAAATTTTTTCTAAGTTTTCAAAATCTTTTCAAAATCAAATCTTTTTCAAATCAATTTTTCAATCAAATCTTTTTCAAAATGAATTTCTTTCCATTTTTAAAGATACTTACTATCAATTAATGATTTGATTCAACATTTCAAGTATGTTACCTTTTCTGTTGAGAAAGGTTTAATGTTTGAATCATATCTTTTCTTGTTAGTCAAGTTTTTAATTTTCAAATCAAATCTATTTAAAATGTTCTTCAAATCATATTTTCTCAATCACATCTTTTTAAAACCAATCATATCTTCTTAACCACATCTTTTTCAAAATAGTTTTCAATCAAATCTTTTTGATTTCTAATTTCAAAATCTTTTTCAAAAATCACTTGATTTCTTTTCCATTTTCATTTTCGAAAATTAAGTAATGTTTTTCAAAAAAATGTTTTCAAAATTTTTTTTTACTTAATTTTCGAAAATCACTTCCCTCCTTCTCACATCCTTCTATTTATGGACTAACATTATCCCTTAATGCAAAATTCGAACTCCATCTCCTTTGATAAAGTTCGAATTTTCTACTTCTGTCTTCTACTCTTCTTTTCCTCTGACACTTCAAGGAATCTCTATACTGTGACATAGAGGATTCCACATTTTCTTGTTCTCTCCTCTTTCTTATGAGCAGGAGCAAAGACAAAGGCATTCTTGTTGAGGCTGATCCTGAACCTGAAAGGACCTTGAAGAGAAAGCTCAGAGAAGCCAAAGCACAACTCTCTTTAGAGCACCTAACCGAATTCTTCAAAGAAGAAGAACACATGGCAGCCGAAAACAACAACAATGCCAACAATGCAAGGAAGGTGCTGGGTGACTTTACTGCACCTACTCCCGACTTCTATGGGAGAAGCATCTCTATCCCTGCCATTGGAGCAAACAACTTTGAGCTTAAGCCTCAATTAGTTTCTCTAATGCAACAGAATTGCAAGTTCCATGGACTTCCATTGGAAGATCCTCATCAGTTTTTAGCTGAATTCTTGCAAATCTGTGACACTGTTAAGACTAATGGGGTTGACCCTGAGGTCTACAGACTTATGCTATTCCCTTTTGCTGTAAGAGACAGAGCTAGGACATGGTTGGACTCACAACCTAAAGAAAGCCTGGACTCTTGGGAAAAGCTAGTCAATGCCTTCTTGGCAAAGTTCTTTCCACCTCAAAAATTGAGTAAGCTTAGAGTGGAAGTCCAAACCTTCAGACAGAAGGAAGGAGAATCCCTCTATGAAGCTTGGGAAAGATACAAACAATTGATCAGAAAGTGTCCTTCTGATATGCTTTCTGAATGGAGCATCATAGGTATTTTCTATGATGGTCTCTCTGAACTGTCCAAGATGTCTTTGGATAGCTCTTCTGGAGGATCTCTTCATCTGAAGAAGACGCCTACTGAGGCTCAAGAACTGATTGAAATGGTTGCAAATAACCAATTCATGTACACTTCTGAAAGAAATCCTGTGAACAATGGGACTAGTCAGAAGAAAGGAGTTCTTGAGATTGACACTCTGAATGCCATATTGGCTCAGAACAAAATATTGACTCAACAAGTCAATATGATTTCTCAAAGTCTGTCTGGAATGCAAAATGCACCAAGCAGTACTAAGGAAGCTTCATCTGAGGAAGAAGCTTATGATCCTGAGAACCCTTCAATGGAAGAAGTGAATTACATGGGAGAACCCTATGGAAACACCTATAATCCTTCATGGAGGAATCATCCAAATCTTTCATGGAAGGATCAACAGAGACCTCAACAAGGTTTCAATAACAATAATGGTGGAAGAAACAGGTTTAGCAATAGCAAGCCTTTTCCTTCATCTTCTCAGCAACAGACAGAGAGCTCTAAGCAGAATACCTCTGACTTAGCAACCATGGTCTCTGATCTAATCAAAACCACTCAAAGTTTCATGACTGAAACAAGGTCCTCCATCAGAAATTTGGAAGGACAAGTGGGTCAGGTGAGCAAGAAAATTACTGAACTCCCTCCTAGTACTCTTCCAAGCAATACAGAAGAAAATCCAAAAGGAGAGTGCAAGGCCATCAACATGGCCGAATTCTGGGAGGAAGAAGAGGCAGTGAACGCCACTGAGGAAGACCTCACTGGACGTCCACTGACCTCCAATGAGTTCCCCAATGAGGAACCATGGGAATCTGAGGCTCAAAATGAGACCATAGAGATTCCATTGGACTTACTTCTGCCATTCATGAGCTCTGATGAGTATTCCTCCTCTGAAGAGGATGAGTATGTCACTGAAGAGCAAGTTGCTAAATACCTTGGAGCAATCATGAAGCTAAATGACAAGTTATTTGGAAATGAGACTTGGGAGGATGAACCCCCTTTGCTCACCAAAGAACTGGATGACTTGTCTAGGCAGAAACTGCCTCAAAAGAGACAAGATCCTGGGAAGTTTTCAATACCTTGCACCATAGGCACCATGACCTTCAAGAAGGCCTTGTGTGACTTAGGGTCAAGTGTAAACCTCATGCCCCTCTTTGTAATGGAGAAGTTAGGGATCTTTGAGGTGCAAGCTGCAAAAATCTCACTAGAGATGGCAGACAACTCAAGAAAACAAGCCTATGGACTTGTGGAGGATGTTCTGGTTAAAGTTGAAGACCATTACATCCCTACTGATTTCATAGTCCTAGAGACTGGGAAGTGCATGGATGAATCCATCATCCTTGGCAGACCCTTCCTAGCCACAGCAAAAGCTGTAATTGATGTTGATAGAGGAGAGTTGATCATTCAAGTGAATGAAGAGTCCCTGGTGTTTAAGGCCCAAGGATATCCCTCTGTCATCATGGAGAGGAAGCATGAAGAGCTTCTCTCAAAACAGAGCCAAACAGAGCCCCCACAGTCAAACTCTAAGTTTGGTGTTGGGAGGCCACAACCAAACTCTAAGTTTGGTGTTGAACCCCCACATTCAAACTCTAAGTTTGGTGTTGGGAGGTTCCAACATGGCTCTGAATATCTGTGAGGCTCCATGAGAGTCCTCTGTCAAGCTACTGACATTAAAGAAGCACTTGTTGGGAGGCAACCCAATGTTATATTTTATCTATTTTATTTTGTTATTTTTTCTTTTTTTGTAGGTTGATGATCATGAGAAGTCACAAAATCAATGAAAAAAAGCAAAAACAGAATGAAAAATAGGAAGAAAAACAGCACACCCTGAAGGACGCACCCACTGGCGTTTAAACGCCAGTGAGGTTAGCTGTTGGGCGTTTAACGCCCAGTCTGGCACCATTCTGGGCGTTTAACGCCAGAAAGGGGCACCAGACTGGCGTTAAACGCCAGAAAGGGGCAAGAAGCTGGCGTTAAACGCCAGAAATGGCACAAAACGTGATTTTGCATGCCATTTGGTGCAGGGATGACTTTTCCTTGACACCTCAGGATCTGTGGACCCCACAGGATCCCCACCTACCCTACCACTCTCTCTCTTCTTCTTCCCCATTCACCAATCACCTCAACACCTCTTCCCCAAAAACCCCTCACCTATCAAATCCCATCTTTCTCTTCACCACTCACATCCATCCTTCATAAAACCCCACCTACCCCACCATTCAAATTCAAACCACTTTCCCACCCAAACCCACCCTCAAATGGCCGAACATCCCTCTCCCCCTCTCCTATATAAACCCTCCTTCACTCCTTCATTTTCACACCTCATACACACCACTTCTCCCCTTCTTGGCCGAAAATTAAAGCCATTCCCTTTCCCCTCATTTCTTCTTCTACTCTCTTCTTTCTTCTTTTGCTCGAGGACGAGCAAACCTTTTACGTTTGGTGTGGTAAAAGCATTGCTTTTTGTTTTTCCATAACCATTTATGGCATCCAAGGCCGGAGAAACCTCTAGAAAGAGGAAAGGGAAGGCAAAGGCTTCCACCTCCGAGTCATGGGAGATGGAAATATTCATCTCAAGGGTGCATCAAGACCACTTCTATGAAGTTGTGGCCTTGAAGAAGGTGATCCCTGATGTCCCTTTTTCACTCAAAAAGGGTGAATATCCGGAGATTCGACATGAGATCCGAAGAAGAGGTTGGGAAGTCCTCACCAACCCCATTCAACAAGTCGGAATCTTGATGGTTCAAGAGTTCTATGCCAATGCATGGATCACCAAGAACCATGACCAAAGTGTGAACCCGAATCCAAAGAATTATCTTACTATGGTTCAGGGGAAATACTTGGATTTTAGTCCGGAGAGTGTGAGGGTGGCGTTCAACTTGCCTATGATGCAAGGAGATGAACATCCTTCCACTAGAAGGGTCAACTTTGATCAAAGGTTGGACCAAGTCCTCACAGTCATATGTGAAGAGGGCGCCCAATGGAAGAGAGATTCAAGAGGAAAGCCGGTTCAATTAAGAAGGCATGACCTCAAGCCCGTGGCTAGAGGATGGTTAGAGTTTATACAACGCTCAATCATTCCCACTAGCAACCGGTCCGAAGTTACCATAGACCGGGCTATCATGATCCATAGCATCATGATTGGAGAAGAAATAGAAGTTCATGAGGTTATAGCCCAAGAACTCTATAAGGTGGCGGACAAGTCCTCTACCTTGGCAAGGTTAGCCTTTCCTCATCTCATTTGTCACCTCTGTTATTCAGTTGGAGTTGACATAGAGGGAGACACCCCCATTGAGGAGGACAAGCCTATCACTAAGAAGAGGATGGAGCACACAAGAGATCCCACTCATCATGAGATCCCTGAGATCCCTCAAGGGATGCACTTTCCTCCACAAAACTATTGGGAGTAATTAAACACCTCCCTAGGAGAGTTGAGTTCCAACATGGGACAACTAAGGGTGGAGCATCAAGAACACTCCATCATCCTTCATGAGATTAGAGAAGATCAAAGAATCATGAGGGAGGAGCAACAAAGACAAGGAAGAGACATTGAGGAGCTCAAGCACTCCATAGGATCTTCAAGAGGAAGAAAGAGCCGCCATCACTAAGGTGGACCCGTTCTTTGATTTCCTTGTTCTTTGGTCTTCTATTTTTCGAATTTTATGCTTATATTTATCCATGTTTGTGTCTTGTGATCATTAGTGTCTTAGTGTCTATGCCTAAAAGTTATGAATGTCCTATGAATCCATCACCTTTCTTAGATAAAAATGTGCTTAATTGATAAAAGAAAGAATTGCATGAATTTTGAATTTTATAACAGTTTAATTATTTTGATGTGGTGGCAATACTTCTGTTCTCTGAATGTATGCTTAAACAGTGCATATGTCTTTTGAATTTGTGGTTCATGAATGTTGGCTCTTGAAAGAATGATGAAAAAGGAGACATGTTACTGAGGATCTGAAAAATCATAAAAATGATTCTTGAAGCAAGAAAAAGTAAAAAAAAAACGAAAAAAAAAGAGAAAAAGAAAAAGAAAACGAAAAAAATATAGAGAAATAAGAGTTGTGATCCAAGGCAAAAAGAGTGTGCTTAAGAACCCTGGACACCTCTAATTGGGGACTTTAGCAAAGCTGAGTCACAATTTGAAAAGGTTCACCCAATTATGTGTCTGTGGCATGTATGTATCCGGTGGTAATACTGGAAGACAGAGTGCTTTGGGCCACAGCCAAGACTCAATAAGTAGCTTTGTTCAAGAATCATCATACTTTACTAAGAGAATCATTAACACTATCTGGATTCTAAGTTCCTAAAGAAGCCAATCATTCTGAATTTCAAACGATAGAGTGAGATGCCAAAACTGTTCAGAGGCAAAAAGCTAAAAGCCCCGCTCATCTAATTAATACTGATCTTCATAGATGTTTTTGGAATTCATTGCATATTCTCTTCTTTTTATCTTATTTGATTTTCAGTTGCTTGAGGACAAGCAACAATTTAAGTTTGGTGTTGTGATGAGCGGATAATTTATACACTTTTTGGCATTGTTTTTAGTATGTTTTTAGTATGATCTAGTTAGTTTTTAGTATATTTTTATTAGTTTTTAGTTAAAATTCACTTTTCTGGACTTTACTATGAGTTTGTGTGTTTTTCTGTGATTTCAGGTATTTTCTGGCTGAAATTGAGGGACCTGAGCAAAAATCTGATTCAGAGACTAAAACGGACTGCAGATGCTGTTGGATTCTAACCTCCCTACACTCGAAGTGGATTTTCTGGAGCTACAGAAGCCCAATTGGCGCGCTCTCAACGGCATTGGAAAGTAGACATCCTGGGCTTTCCAGCAATATATGATAGTCCATACTTTGCTCAAGATTTGATGGCCCAAACCGGCGTTCAAAGTCACCCTCAGGAATTCCAGTGTTAAACGCCGGAACTGGCACCAAAATGGGAGTTAAACGCCCAAACTGGCATAAAAGCTGGCATTTAACTCCAGGAAGAGTCTCTACACGAAAATGCTTCATTGCTCAGCCCAAGCACACACCAAGTGGGCCCGGAAGTGGATTTTTATGTCTTTTACTCATATCTGTACACCCTAGGCTACTAGTTCTCTATATATAGGACCTTTTACTATTGTACTTTCATCTTGGTTCTTCTGGTTCCCTCTCTGGGGCCGAAACCAATGATCACTCTTGTTCTTATGTATTTTCAACGGTGGAGTTTCTACACACCATAGATTAAGGTGTGGAGCTCTGCTGTACCTCGAGTATTAATGCAATTACTATTGTTCTTCTATTCAATTCCGCTTGTTCTTGTTCTAAGATATCACTTGTTCTTCAACTTGATGAATGTGATGATCCGTGACACTCATCATCGTTCTCACTTATGAACAAAGTGACTGACAACCACTCTGTTCTATAAAGCAACAAGGCTCTAGTGTTTATCTCTTGGATTCCTGATTGCACGATGCATGGTTGATCGCCTGACAACCGAGTGCTCGTCTGACAAACGAGCCAACCATTCCGTGAGATCAGAGTCTTCGTGGTATAGGCAAGAACTGATGGCAGCATTCAAGAGAATCCGGAAGGTCTAACCTTGTCTGTGGTATTCTGAGTAGGATTCAATGATTGAATGACTGTGACGTGCTTCAAACTCCTAGCAGGCGGGGCGTTAGTGACAGACGCAAAAGAATCAATGGATTCTATTCCGGCCTGACCGAGAACCGACAGCTGAATTCCGCGTGCTGTGACAGAGCATATGCAATCGTTTTCACTGAGAGGATGGGAGGTAGCCATTGACAACGGTGAAACCCTACACAAGCTTGCCATGGAAAGGAATAAGAAGGATTGGATGAAGACAGTAGGAAAGCAGAGAGACGGAAGGGAAGGCATCTTCATGCGCTTATCTGAAGTTCCTACCAGTGAATTACATAAGTACCTCTATCTTTACCTTTCTGTTATTTTCGTTCATCACCATATCTAATTGAGTTTGCCTGACTAAGATTTACAAGATGACCATAGCTTGCTTCATACTAACAATCTCCGTGGGATCGACCCTTACTCGCGTAAGGTTTATTACTTGGACGACCTAGTGCACTTGCTGGTTAGTTGTGCGAAGTTGTGTAATGCCATGGTATTGAACACCAAGTTTTTGGGGTTCATGACCGGGGATTATGAGAGTTGTGAAAAAGTATTGTTCACAATTTCGCGCACCAGTAAGAATGTGAAGGTAGTTGATAATAGAGGATAAGGGTGATTTATTTAGGAAGCAAGGTAAATTAGATTTCGATGGTTGGAAAATGATTGAGAAGTAATTGATATTTGCATAAGTGTATAGTATTGAGATTGGTATGGAAAATTTTGGTTTCCTTTGAGAGTTTTCAAACTAGAGGATTTGGATAAAAATCTATTTTTAACCCAACTTTGATGTGTTCTAACTTGGTTTTCGGATTCTCAAATTTGGTAAAAATGGTTTTTAATGTGGTTCGTGTAGTTTATGATATTTGAAGAACGGACGAAAAATGATTTTTAATGAAATGTTATGCGCATTTGAAGTTTGGTCGAAAAAATGAGTTTTCTACAACAAAACAGCTTTCTGGAAATCTGGTATGCATGCATATACGGCAGTGTCACGTGACGTGAGTATAGGATGTTGCCCAGTACTCTCATGTATGTGACACTGGCTTGCATACACGACAATGGACATTTTTGAAATCTCACATAAGCGGCAGGTACACGCAACACGGGCCAGCCATTCTGTTCAAATGCTCGCGTACGCAGGAGGTGGCTCGCGTACGTGACACTTGCAGTTTCAACATCCATGCATACTCGGAAGTGGCTCGCATACGCGACACATGAAATTTTTGAACTTCTTACCTAGGCGGAAGGCATGCATATGCATGACCACCCTGTTTTGCTAAAATTAAATTTTCGAGTTTTTAACCATTCTTCTAGTCTTATAAACCTCCGTAGATATTGTTTAAGATTCTCTAACTAGTATTTAGGCTTTGGGATGTGCTAGAGTGTATTGGGTGAATTAAAAAGGGTATTTTCTGTTATGAGTTTAGAGACTATGACTTAGGTTTGTAACGTACTGTGGAAGGAATAACTAGGGTGGGTTGGTGGATTGGTATGTTGATGATGATTTCAGAAAAAGAAAGCTAATAAGGTATTATCGTTGGTGAATTGTTATGTACCTGGCAAGGACGATGGTTTATCCAACTTATCGAGGTTAAGACTCTTGAGATTATTGGTAAGACGTTATGCACCTGGCAAGGACGGTGGTTAATCTCGCTTGTCGAGGTTATGGTGCCGGCGTAGGGACGGTGGTTAATCCCGCCTACATTCAAATGTGGGGTCTGAAGCAGTCTCCTGCCTGCATCCATTCGTGTCACAAAAGTGTGCTCGGACACTATATCCCGTAAGAGTGTGTTAGGACACTATATCTTAGGGTTTGATAGGGCAATCAAATCGATATTTCGAGGGGATGTGTCAGGTTGGCAGTTGAATCGACAAGTGATATCATGGCCAATAGGACTGACATTTATCATATACATTCTATGTGTGTTGTTTAGATTGATTACTTGCATTATGCCTAATTGTATAATATGCTTAAATGCTACTTGAGTTACTTGTTGTATATGAAATTTGCCTGTATTTTACTTGTCTGCATTTAATTGTGTTTTATGCTGGGATTAAAGATGTTCGTAGGCGGTGGCGATGGGATCTCATGGAGGATAGGTTGGCGAAGGCCATGGGACAGTGGTGATTGTTAGAGTAGAAATCTCTTAAGTTAGATAACCCTTTTATGGATTTTAAAATGTGCTTTAAGTTTAGATATTATGCATATGGGAAGTTCTAAGATTGCCTTTGGGCTTTCGGAACCTTATATCTTATCTATTGGGCATTGTCATCATACTGAGAACCCCCGGTTCTCATACCATATATTGTTGTTATTGTTCAAATGCAGGTCACACCCTACCTCGGTGAGTTTTGCGGATGGTGACAGAGCGTAGGGTGCACCCAGTTTTACTTTTGTTTCTTTTGTTATATTTATCTCTCTCACTTTTGTGTATATTCCTTAGAGACTTTTATTTTGAAAACTTTGAGAGATAGGATGTAGCCTGTTTTAACTTAAAAACTCTTTTGTATCTTTTGTTGAACTAGTGGGCATAAGCTCCGCGGACAGTGACTAGTTTTCTTTTGATTATTGTACATATGTATAATTTATTTATCCTATATTTATTACCTTGTATATCTTGAAGCTTTTGCAAGTTTTTATAGATATTTTGTTTCATTTCGTGCCGTCACGCCTTAGTTTTCGTGTGTGAATGCTTCGCGCTTTGTGTCTTCTAATTCTACTCTTTGATCTTCTGTTCTTCTTATCAGGCTTCTAGTTTGTAATACTTTCTTGGACTATATATTATTGTATGAGCTTTAAAACTATCGTGATGCTTTATCGCCTTTGCTTTATGACTATAAGGTGAAGCTTAGTGTGATAGGGTGTTATAAATTGATTTATATACGTTGAGAAATGGTTTGGAATTGAAAATAGTTGAGAAGTGCTTGAGAGATGTCTGGTTTGGATGGAACCCTTCAAGGGTGAAAATGCCTGAATTTTACGGGAGGTTTTGTCAAAATTTTTATAAGATTTTGAATAAAATTCAATAATAAGAATGATGAGAATTTTTGTTATTTTCAAAGGACCAAAAACCTTGTCTTGGTATTTTATTTGGTTAATTCAAATTACAGGACTATGTCTCGAGGATTTTTATTGAATTTAAAGTAATGAAAGTGATTATTTAAGAATAAATGACTTTTGTTTCAATTAAGATTATAATTGAAAAATAAAATGATTCTCGAGTTTTTTTTTAGGAAAGGTTTAAACTTAAAATGAAATTGAAGTTAATTTGGAAACATGGATTTGGCTAGGTTGGTATTCAATGGATGCCAACTTGGGAAAAAGAATTTAGGAATTTTCAAATGGTGTAGATCTTACAAAAATGCTGATTTTTAACTGTTAAGCCTTTTCAGCAAGTTTGTAATCCTCTTTAACCTCCATATGGAGTTAAATAATCATTTCAAAGGCTTTGAATCTGCTGCGGGGTCGGTATAATGGATTGAATTAAGTAATTCTATGATATAAACTTGTTAAACGATTATTTTGATGTTGTGGGATGGTGGTTTTGTCCTGTTCGTGGTAAGGACGGTGGCATAGTCCTGCTCACGAATCGATGCAATCAATTACTTTAATAAATGAATGGGGTTTTGATGAGTTATATCTTCAGAAAGTGGTTGAAACTTGTGAATTTAAAGATAAATTACGGTGTGGATGTGGGGAAGGTGACATGACACTCTCCCTCCTAAGATGTGACAGGGCACTCTCCCTCTCGATACCGGCTTGTGATAAGTCTGGGATATATTCTCCCACATTCTCTCTAATTGCAAGGTGACAGGACACTCTCCCTCTCAAGTTGTGACAGGGCACTCTCCCTCCTGAGACCGGCTTGTGATAAGTCCGGGTGATATCCCCAATGAGAAGGTGATATGGCACTTTCCCTTCCAAGACATGATAGAGAACTCTCCCTCCTAAGACCAGCTTGTGATAAGTCTGGGATGTTCCTCCTGGTGATGCACAATAAAGAGTTGATATCTGGGTTAGCTACTAGATGTGTCAGATCTGACAGTATAACTAACATGTGAGTGATTGTTTGTTTGAATGTTTGATTGCTTGTGATTGTGATTACTGTTTGTCACCCCTACAACCATATACTTTTCAGGAAATAGACGAGGAAGTCTATGAAGAGTTTACTGAGCATTTGATTGTGCTTTATTTGTTGTGTTATCTTAGACATTTTTTCTTTGTCTTTGTTATTGTTATTTACATTTTTGTAAAGAGGGATAGAATTTGTAATTTTATATTACATGTTAGTATATTACTTGTATATATGTTTCTTGTATATATAAAAGTGTAGTGGAGCTTCGTATGTATGTATGTATGTATTAAAGAAAAATATATTTTCCGGTTTTTCAAAAAAAAAAGGTCTATCAAAATTTCAGGTAAAGGCTCCTACTTATTAGTATATATATAGAAGCCATCGTAATATCTTCGTTATTAGAGTGGCACAGTCGGAAGCGTGACACTCTGATGGTGAGGGTGTTACATATTCCATACATAATAATGTTAGTTATAATAATTCTGCATTTGGCTTGTAATGTTACCTTAATTAATTATTACTTTTACAACCTAAGGATACCTAACTCACCACAAGAATTTGACAAATTAGAGACGGATTTTTACGAGAAATATTTTTTGTCACTAATCCGTCACTAACTAGCGAGAAATTAGTGACGCAGTAACGACAAAATTAATGAACGGTCACAAAATATCCAAACTTGAGAAAATCAACTTATTAGTAAGAGATTCACGAGTAATTTTGTTTCTCACAAATTGAGTTTTATAGCTAAAAAAAAGAGCGAAGAAAATTTTCTCGCTAATTTGTCACAAATTAATTAGCGAGTGACAATGTTCTAGTAAATTAGTCACTTAGGAGTTCAATGGAATAAAAGTAAAGTAGCTTGGGATATTTTTGTCACTATTTCTTTGCAAGTTTTGATATACAATTAGCGAGAAACAGTTTCACATATTAATTCGTTGCTAAATAAACCTTGTGTGAAAAGACTAATTAGTGAGGAACAATGTTCCTAGCTAATTCATCACAAAGACTTGAAATGCATTTTGCGATGGAAAATTTTCTAGCTAATTTGTCACTAAACTTTTTATTTAGCGAGCAAGTAGTTTTTATTTGTAAAATTAAAATTAAGTTAGCGACGGAAGACAATCATCGCTAACTTGTTGAAATGGATAAATCATTTAGCTAAGGAAGTGTTCCTTGCTAATTAGTCGCTAAAGTGGAATATGAATATTAAGCGCCTAGGACCTTAGTAGCGAGAAATTTGTGATCCTTTAATAACTGACACACTTCATTCGGTAATTTCAAGTCGCTAATTAGTAGGCAAAATACATTTGTCGCTAACTTGTCACAATTTTAACTTAGCGAGCAATTTGGCAACTGCAATCTTGTCACAGAACAAAAGCTATACCCTACCTATAATTTGTTTCAAATTACTCGCTAATCTCATTGAAAATTCGTCGCAAAATTATAACAAATCCAAAGTTAACCGAAAAAAATTTAGAAGTAACTAGTCGCAATTGACTCACTAATGAAAAGTTTATTTAGTGAGGAATTATCAACCGCTTAATAACTAATAGACTTTTTTCGCTTATTTCATGTTGCTACTAATTTGTGAGGAAAAATGTTAGTCCTTATTCTGTCTTTATTTTATGTTACTACTAATCGCTAACCTTTATATAAATCCACGAAAAATTCATGAAAAGTTTGAAAGATTTACCTCTGTGAAAAGGATAATTTATTCGGATCGACATGAGAATCCAACCACATTGCATTGTCAGAACCCATGTTGTATATTTGAAAGAGGTTGACCTCCTTGCTTCTCTCGTGTTACGATCCTTTTGTCACTGAGCTCCCTTTCTCCTCGGTCCACAGAATAGAGACAAAATGTAGGACTGGTGCCAACAGTTCATCACAAAAGAAAGAATTCAATGAGGCAAAGTCACTAACTAATACTAATCTAATACTAAACTAATACTACACTAACTAATATTAATCTAATACTAAACTAATACTAATAGAATACTAATAGAATAGAAATATAACCATCTTTTATATGTATTCTTCCCAGTTCTGTTGCTACCATGCCCTTTACGCAATCAATCGGATCGTGTAGATATCCCTTCAACACAACATAGGTCAAAGAATGCTAATGTAATTTGTTCCATTTATGTCACTAATCTAAAACTATTTTAAACGAGAGAATAATTAAAGTCTCAAAGTCGTGACTAATAATTAGCTAGCTAATTCTTAATAAATAATAACTTATAATATTCTAGGAAGATGTTAATTCTAAAAAAATTCATAAACAACTCAAAACAAAATTTTTTTCTTAAAAAAGATTTTAAATGGAAGTTTAAAATTAATATGATTTAAAGACTAGTTTAAAAATTTAATGTTTTTAACAAATGGGAGCATAATGTTAATAATTTTCAATTACAAAATATAATAAAAAATATATAATGCATAAGACAATTAAATTGTTATATATAAGAATTTATTTGCATATGATAGTACAAGTTTTATTATTATTTAGAATTATTTCGGAATTCATTTAATAAAGATTAATATGAGTTAGTTCTTGAACTAATTAGGATTGTTAAAATGAGCCAAATCTATCGAACTAATTTGTTTGCTTGACTTAAATAGATAGGTATTTAACTCTAAAGCTAAACTTGTAAAATGTAATATAAGCCTAAACGACTTAGTTTGATTAACCAAAAAAATAGCGAATTAAGTTGGTTGACTCCCGGACCAAACGGATGCCTCTATTTTTTTTTCTTGTTTTTGTGTGTGTAAAATAAACTAGTACATTTTTTCATTTTTTTCGTGGACCCATCTTAAAATCCGACCAATCCCTAAAAAAAATAACACGATTAACATAAAAGTATTTTTTTGTGGCTAATATTATTTTTTTTCAAAATTGCTCATCCAAAAATTTGTTGTTTTTTTTTCAATATTTAAAATAAAAAAAAAAACAAAAAATTAATCGGCTAGGCCCTAGCCATAAATGGTCCAGGATAGCCAGAAAACCGAGGGCCATAAATAAAGAAATTAGAATTAATACTCAATTAATCTCCTAAAATTTGAGGTCGGACTCAATTTGACCTTCAAAAATTTAATGGACTTAAATTGGACCCTAAAATTTATAATCGTAACTCGCCTAAGCCATTGAGCTGGTTTTTGTTAATGATGCGTTGATTTGATACATTAACTTGCTACAATTTGGATTCCTCATTCAAATTCCACGTGATTAAGACCTATTAGAGTTTTCAGAAACTTGACTGCTGCTCAAGAGTTCCAAAATTTTTAAATTAAACTTGTTATTGTCGTCTTCGTGAGGATGTTGGGAATCCGTCAAATTTAGGGAAGGTCTAGTAGATCTCAGTTACATGAAACTTAGACGATGAGACCAAATTTTGATAAATTAATGTGCAAAATCAACATGTTTACAAAAATTAGTTCATGGAGTAACGCGAATTACTATCGTAAATTTTGGGATTCAATTTGAGTCAATTATAATTTTAGAGATCCATTTGAATTCGACTTCAAATTTCATGGGTCAAATTGAATATTAACTCAATTTTCAATAGCAAAACTATAATAATACAAGAAATAATCAATACCTATGTATACGAATAGATTTAAGAATATATATATATAATGATTAAATTTATATTTATAATTAAATTTAATAAATAATACTAACAAATTATTAAAGTATGTGGGTCAAATATATATGAGCTATTAAATATTTTAAATAAATGATTAATATTAAACTAAAAAATCATAAAATATTTTTAAGTGGTGATTCATTCATTATATATACAAACCTACCTTTTATTGGTAAAATATATATATATATATATATATATATATATACTATTTTTTATTTTTTATGATATTTTTTGACCAAAATTTTATTTAATAATTTGTCATTAATCAATAAATTGTTGCATACACGAGATAAGTTTTAAATGCCAAATACTTACTTACTATTTGTTTATATGATATATATTATTCTATAAATTATGCTTTAAATAAATTGTGTTATATACAAAGTATCCAATAATGTATATTTAAATTGAACTGATTTGTAAGATTTTGGTTATGAAAACATAAATTATAAAATATAAAAATATTCTTAAATTAAAAGAATAATATAACTTCTTTTAATTTTTTATTTTAATATAAGATAATTGATATTTGCATAAATATTTTTCGTGTTTATTAAAAAAACAAAAATCTTATCTATTTTATAAAAGATGTTTTAAAATTTAATTTTTTTTTCAAAAAAATCAGAATAAAAATTAAAAAAAATTAGTAATTCAAAAAATAAAACAAGTTATATTAATTTAAAAAATATTTAATTCAAAAAATTGAAAACGCGCACATGAGCGCCTTTCTCAGTGCTTCAAATAAAAAATTACGTTTAAACGCCCTTTTCCAATACTTTAAATCAAAAATTGAAAATCTCATTATCTTTATAATAATTTTCTTTTGTCATTATGGCCACAGCTATGAAAAGAGAAAGACAAATAAAAATTGCCGCTTAAAATAATTTCGGAGTTAGATTCGTTTTTCAGTTTCTGATTCAGTCCGTTGCTATTTTTCGTGCCTCTCTCGCTCTGTTCCTTCTTAATTTTTGCCCTCACCTCAATATAACCTTCAATCGTTGCAACCTCTCTCCTTTCCTAGTTTATGATTTATCATTCATATATAGGCCTTTTTAAAGTATTCTCTCAAATGATCATATATCTCTTTCTTAATACTAGGAAGACTAAAAAATTATATATTTATTTCTAATTGTGTTTCAATTAATAAAATGTATTCACTATCTGTTGCTCGATAACACTACTGGCTATTGATGTTCATAATCATCATCATTGTCGTATGTTTTCTTTTTCATTTTTGGTAACTACAATTTCTTTTAATTTAACACCAAATAAATATTTATATGATTAATTTTAAAGTTAACATTTTATAACATATTAAGTCAAGCCATTAATTAATTAATGAATATAATTAATTATATATTATTATCGCAAATAATTATAAGATCACTTTCAGACATTTATATGAAATCAATTAGCGGCTAAGTTAACTTTAAAAATTCTTTTATACCTGTTTACAATTTATTCAAACCTGTAAAATAATCACCATCTTTTTGTTTGGGGTACAATCACAATCTTGTTAGAAACTAAAAGAGATTATAGAAAGGGCGTTGTATATATTTATTATAGAGGTAATAATGTTTAATTTAATCCTTAAAATTTTTAATTCTCTTCAAAATAATTAGTTTTTTAAAAATAACTAAATTAATCTCTAAATTTATAACTTGTGATTCTTTATTCATTTCTAATTTAACTGTCGTAAACATAATCTCATAAAAATGCTCATATAGAAGAGAGATATTATTAAATAAAACAATACCCTGTTATTTATTTTTACAAGAAACCGATAGAATACATCTTACGATACAACGATAATGTTAAGATAACTTCAAACCATGCACACTTCACACATGTAATATAAAATTCATCGTAAATTAGTTTTGACAAATATATTTGATAACGACATCAAAAGCAAGAGAGAGATATATATTATTTTTATCTCGCCATATAAAGTTTTTAATATACGGCTCTCTTACTTTTTTATAATGATCACGTATAGTTGTCAAAACTAATTTAATTCTTTAGCACAATACAACCATTATTGGCATGAAATTGTTCCTTTGTAATAAAAGGTTCATACTCCAAAGTATGCCTTGACTCGCAAATCAGAGTCTATGATCTTCTCTTTATCAAAGAAACGAAGGTAATCAAAATGGTCAAATAATGGTTTATAGCGCAAAGGATTTTTGTCATCAACAAACTCTTCTGGCATTTGCACAATGTCACCATTAAAAGTGAAAAGCCCCATAGAATACCTAATTTCCTTTGCGTTATTCATTATCACTCGATGTTCACACGGACGTATCCTGCCATTGCTCCAAACCTATATAAAGATTATATTTTATGCTTTATGGATAATTTTAAATAATAATTGTCGTACCAATACCAATTACGCATCACGTAAGGGTAGTTCATTTATTTAATAATTGTGAATACTTTTCAATCAAACTTTGAAATAGAAACTAATTAATTTAATAACACTACTAAAAAAATCATATTTAGGGATAATTTATTTTATTTTTAGTAGCAATAAAAATAGCTATTAATATGTTCACCGACAATTAAATAATAGTCATCTTATGTTTTACTGCTAAAGTTTTAGTGATAATTACACAATTGCAGGTAAAGATCTTTTAACTGGTCTCAAAAAGTATATAATTGTCACTATAACCTATAGTAATAATGATAAATATATAATTGTTACAAAAACATTAATTAAATAAGACATAGTGATCATTATGTTGTTACCATTAAAAATTTGTTATTAAAAATAATTTTTATCATAATGTAAAAAAAATAACTATTCTAAAATATTTTTCTAGATTTAATGCCAAGAATCGGGTTTATGAGAATTTCTAAGTCCCAATTTGATAATTGAGAATTGTCTCAAATAATTCCAAAGAAACTAAGATATTACGCTTTTGAATTATAAAAAAAGAGAATAAGAATAATTTCTCATCAATAAATATAGTACCTAATAATTCATCTTTACGAGTTATAATGATTTCTATCATTTCTCTGTTAAAGAAAATGTTATGAAATTAACTGTATACAAGCTTAAAGGAGTTGAACATGGAAAAAAAAAACGAAGCTCTTTATACCCTAAAATTAATTACACAAAAATGTTAGAGAACATTTAGAATTTATTATTTTTAGTTATGAGTTAGCCATTAATATTTAAAAGTATGAGATAAAGTATATTATTAGATATTAAACTAAAGGAATAAGACAAAAAAAATAAGTTGATAACTAAATAATAACAAAAAATAATAAATTCTGATGTTCTCCTAATAATTTCTGTTAATTAAACTTAAGGGTATCTAGACAAAAACATAATACTTCTGAACAACAACCTTCATATAAAACTTCAGGAATATCATTTATTTAGTATAAAACTTTTTGAGTTTTCTATATAAATTCACACATAGAAATCACACCATATCTTATTGGTTAGTTTATTTGTAGAAAATATCGTTTTTTATATTAGTATTGGCTCTAAATATCTTTTTTTTTTATTTATAATTACGGTTAAACATAATCATACTTTTTTTTCCACTAGTGTCTCTAGTTTCTTACGTAGACAATTGCAATTAATTTTTAAGAAATGCATGCCTCCAATTTTTATTGAAATACTATGTATTTGTCTCAAATTTTTTACCATTAGAAAGTTTAATATTTGGTAGCTACTACGAATATATTTTCATGTAAAAATATTATTATGAATCACATAACCAGTAAAAAATTTGATATATTTGATTAAATTATCTAACAATTCATAATATCATTTTTACATAAAAGATATTTTTGTTAAGTATCTTAATTTTTTTATCCAATTTTCTGAATCGTAAATACTTATCATGGTTGAATATTGAATTAGTTTCACATAATTATGAGTAAGAAACGTTGAGTCACCTTGAAAGCATCTCCAGCCATGACGAGAAAGAAGGAAGGGGAGGGATGAACAAGCAGCCAGTTCCCATTCTTGATTTTGATTTCCAAACCTGCCACACCATTCAGCTGATGCAATACTGATTGCATAGTCAAATCAGTGTGAGATTGCATTCCCAAATGAGTTTCATTCTTCTCTGGTGGTCTGTATTTGAGGCACCGAAGAAGGTAATTTCCTGATTCTATGAATGAATTGCATCGCTCACTGTCCACACCATAGCTCTCAAATACCATCTTCTTTGTCACTTTGTCTACTTCTCCCAATACCTTTGCATACTCATTCACGCTTTCGCTAACACAAATTCACACAATTAATCTACCTTATGCTGGATGCTATGCTCATTATAATTATACAATTTTAACCACACTTAAAAAATATTATTAAAATTAAAATAATATTTTTTTATTACTTATAAGTAATAGTAGTACAAAACTTTTTCACCATAAGTTTGGAATCAAGTTTGTTACACAAACCATAATAGATGTCCTTGATTGTGTAATCAAATTATTTATTTGAAAAATTTATGCAATTAGGTAAAGGAATATAAATTATATATTATGTATCTAACATGCTTTTTCATGGAAGAATTCTTTTGTGGTAAAATTTTTTGGATATTAAAAATTAAATTTTAAATTTTTTTATTATAAAAATTCTGATATCATACCATACAAAATTATTTATCCGAAAATTGAAGTTATTATATAAAGATATATAAATAATTATATATCTAATAGATAAAAAAATAATTAGTGCCTCGTTTGTGCAATTTGGATCCTTCCACACGTAATATTTTTTAATCTATATCTTTAAATGAGGAGTTTGAGATTGATATATCTATTATTTAACATATAATTAGTTAAAAATTATCACATAAATAAAAAACAATATGCTTTCATATGTACTATACGGAAAACTATTTTACTTACTCATGACTACATCTAATTAAATATCAATGTAAAAGAATTTATAGAACAATTTTACATAAATTTTAATAAACTCATGAAAAAATGGTACCTACCAAAAACGATCATTCCCTTGTGGCCACATGATGTTTGTGAACTTCTGGCATCCCTTAATGTTTAATGGATCATCAATCCCAAGTGATTCATATAATGGAAGAGATGGAATTTGTCCATAATAATTATGAAACAATTTCTCACTAGTCTCTTGCTTCTTTGTCTCCAATGGCAGACCAAATAGTTGTTCCAATGCAGAGACAACAGAATCACAAAGCTCTTCACCAATTTTGTTGTAACGTGCAATGAAACAACCATGATCCTCCAACGCAGTTCGAACTACTTTACATGCTGAAACCCACGCTTCAGTTCCAGGCTTCAGCGTTTCATCGGTTAAGTCAACAATAGGAAGATCATGGGTTTCTGTTTGGGATCCCATTATGTTTGATCAATTACCTAATTGAAAACATGAATATGTGAGTGTGAGAAAATTGATGATTTATATTATCACTTGATATTATAGTTTGATTACTCCATTAATTTAAGTATGGAAAAATATAGGAACCAACTTCTTAACCAGCCAACTTATTGTACAACTCACTTAATTATAATAATTTTAATTTATTTTAATAAATTATAATTTAAATAATTATCATTAATGATTATTTTAAAAAATTAAGATTTGATATTAACCGCGCAACAAGAGCGTCTGATACGAAAATAAAAGGATAAATAAGATAAGAATTGAAATTAAATAAAAAAGATATATTGAAATTGAAATAGAAACAAAAATGATAGATTGAAATTGAGTATAAAGATAATCACTTTACTTCTACCCAATTTCTTGACATAATAAGAAAGGGACTCCTCAATCTAACTTGTCAACGCCATGGTTTGAGAATTGATTCGAAGGGACTCTTCAACCTTCTAACCAATTCCCCGATGCAACAAGAGAGAGACTCATCAACCTCAATTGTCCACACCATGGTTTCATCACGAAACCAAAAAAGGTTTAAAACCTCTAAATCATTCTATACTACGACTACAATAGCTAAGGAGGTATTTATAACCTCTTATTAGGTTAAAACAAAGAAAAACCCTAAAGCCCATAAACATAAGGCCCAATCTAGTAATTAAGTAAACAAAATCAAAATACATTAAATTAAAATATTCTAAAAATGTAAACTAATATCTTCTAAGTAATACTTGAACTCTTCATATCTCGAACATTTGAAGCACGTATCAATGTCATTCACGAAACCCCCTTACCCTTCCATCATCTGGTATGCATTCAATGCTTGTGCTTGACCAATTATGCTGAAGAATTCAATACCCGAGCAACCTCTTCTACGTATCCTCGGAGCTCCGCCGTTCGTGTCGCTGTAAGCGCTGTCGTTATGGTGCAAGGCTTCCGGCAAAAAGCATCGTTCATGGAGTTTTCACCCACCGACCACTACTGCCGCATTTTTCATCGCGTTGCGGCCTCTGCATCCCACGGCTCTCCTTCTGTCGCGACGCAGCTATTGTGGGGCTCTATTCGTGACACGCGATCAACTACTCCGATCCATGGCGACTCTTCTACTTGCGATGCGCAGCCTCCGTGGCTTCCTCCTTTCAACGCGCCACCGCGAGTCCTCCACCGTCCACGCAGCGCCATCCAAGACGTTGTCACCAGCCACCCTACGACTCTTCTTCTCCTCCTCCTATTTTGTTTTGAATGATTCTTTTAACTTGTTTTTTATATTTCTTTTTCTTAAATTTTGGATGATTCTTTTTATTAGCTTTAAATGATTCTTTTTTCTATGTTTTGTATGCTTTTTTCTTAGGATTTGGATTATTCTTTTTATTAGTTTTGGATGATTCTTTTCATATGTTTTGTATGTTTTTTTCTTAGAATTTAGATGATTTTTTATCTTATGTTTTATTTGGTGTTTTTTTTTAGAATTTCAAAATTTTTTTTGAGAAAGAGGAATTAAGGTTTGCGTAATAATGATAAAATGTGGATTAGAATAAGAAGAGGTAATTAATAATCATTAAATTTTTTATTTTTTAAAAAATAAAATTTAAATAATTACTAATTAATTATAATTAATTAGTATAGAGTGTAGTTTAAAAATGGTTGTTAGTTTATTGTTGGTTGGACCCTTATTGGTTCTCTAGCAGATTTAAACCCCTATTAATTCACTACAAATTTGAACTTCATTTAATGGTTTGTTATTAGTTAATAGATTATTATATACATAAGATGAGATCCAAATTCCTAATATCTATTTAAGTAAATGATAAATTTAACCACTCGACCTGCTCAAATTAATTGTTATATAAAATATAACTGAATAAATAAATAAATAAATATTGTGAGGTTATAGTAATTAATGTGTCCTCCAAATATAGTAGTTTTGTTTTTTGGTATGGTTCTCAATATTTATTGATGTATTTAACAAATAAATAAATAACCATTATTAATCTGTCATTGCTTGATTTTGGGAACCCCTATTATTTCCGTTCAGGACCACTAAATATATGACGTTGTGGATTGATTTGATTAATAATAGTTATTGATTAAGCATGACTGAATTAAAGAAACAATAACAAAAAAACAAAATCGTTAATCACTTCAAAAAATACAAATATAATGTTGATAAAATAATTTAAGGATCTGTTAATTTTTTAGTTTCCTATGATATTTTTTAATTGATAAGTCAATAATTAATCTGAATTCATTTAAAGATTTATTATTTGTCATTAAATTATTATATGCACAAAATAAAATTTGAACTCTCAAACAATTTATTTAAACAGATTAATAAATAAATTATTAGACTAACCCAACTCAATTGATCCATCAACTTTATATATATTTACTTAATTTAATGAGGACCACAATTTATGACATGTACTGGATGTTTTATTGCAAAATAATAAAATTTTAATTATGTGACATAGTATGTGCATTTTATTTTCAAACTTTTTAAAAACAGATAAACTAATTGACTACTCCTCGTCATGCCAATGTACTACCTGCTAGTATAATAATAGTCATTTTCTTAGTTGGCTAAATTATCCCCAACTTGAGAAATTAAAAATAGAAAAAGGACATAATAAACAACGATTTCAATATATTGATTGTAATTAAATATTTCAAATACTCAAAGCAACAATTATTGTGAATAGAAAAATATGTTTGTTGAACATTTTATTGTATTCCGTAATCATATTAATTACTAGTTGGATCATCTGAACTTAGGGTTACAAACGGACCTAAACACTACAATAAAACAGCATTTTAGCGACGTTTGTTTAATGTTTAGTGACAGTTTTAACTGTGACTAAATAGTTTTGCGACGATTAAAAAAAGCGCCACAAGTTTGAGGATCGTTAGCTAACATAGTGACGGTTTTGAACCATTGTTGGTAAAGAGTGTTGCTAAATTGTTTGTGACGGTTTTTAAAATATTAAACCATCACTAATTTGTAACACTTGAAAGGTGTTTTTTATACTGTATTTCGCGACGTTTTAAAATTGTCGTTAAATTACTAAATTTTGTGACAGTTTCTTCTTATATTTCATGGTTATTTTAAACCGTCATAATATTTAGCAACAATTTGAAACTGTCACTAAGTTATTAGTTCTTATGACAGTGTTTGGACATATTTAGTGACTATTTAAACCGTCACAATATTTTTAGTGACAGTTTTTTTTATTTAAAACCGTTACTAAATTATTTATTCCTGTGACAGTTTTTTTCCTATATTTAGTGACTGTTTTAAAATGTTATAATCTCTTCAACATCAAAGATTTCTATTATCAAAAATTGAATTCTCTAAAAATGACATTATATTTCAACAAATTCAAATTCAATCTCACAAATTTTACAAAAATAACAATATTGGGGCTGTCTGTATCTCTAAAGTAGTCCCACTTATTTCAACAATCATCTCCACTGGCACGCTCTTTGTCTCTTGAACCATAACACTTGCTCCACTAGCATGACGAATGTAATTGATATTTGCATCTGATGCTCATCTGCAATCACAGATCATATGAAATGACCAAAGATATATTAGACACATAGAAAAAGCGTGCCTTTTTTGTTGCTTTGAAGTAACCTGCTTCAGGAAAAGCGCATCTGCTGAATGGTGTTTCTAATTAAATTTGCGTTTGTAATAAAATATTAAATAATAATAATAATAATAATAATAATAATAATAATAATAATAAGCAGAAGAGCTAATTAAAGCATTAATGGTCAGGTTAGTGAAAGACACTATTGGTAATGGGTTAGGGGAATATATATTGGGTTGAAAAATGAGGAGTTGAAATCCACTAAAAAGGAGACATTTGATGGAAGGATTGAACTCATTCAAAGAATAACTATGGTCTATATCCCAAGTTCAAAACTCAATGCTTTAATGCTTTAATACAATAAATGGTCAAGTGTGTACTACAAGATTTCCTATCAATGCTTGAAATGCCATATAGAACTATGAAACAGTCAAAACAGAGCCATTAAAAAACTATAAAATAATTGAAGTTGGTTACAATAACTACAATACGAATTTCCTTAACATGGGACTGAAAATGAAAATCGATAATGTAACAAGTTAGAAACAGAAAAAGTGATTTAATTTGTCTTTATATCCAGACAACATGAATGCACAGAAGCTTAAATATTTTGGCTTTGATATTTAAGACAAATGCATAGTGATTCTAATATTAACCTTTCCTGTTTTCTGTCCCATTGACACTAATTAATGAAAATCAAAAGCATAAATATGATTTGTATTAGTTCATTGATTATGGCAAAAACAAAAGAGTAATATTAGGAAGTCAATTTTTCTCAACCAACATCAATCAATATTTTAAAATTATTTTATTTATTTTAAATTTTAAACTCTAAATTACAATTTTTTTTTGTTTTTAGATTTTAAATTATAAATTCTATATCTTCAATTCTTGCAAAAAATCAGTAATCCACACTTAACGTTAACCACCCTCCTCTTACACTAACTCAATGCTTTAACTTTAATACAATAAATTTTGCATTGCACAAAACTAGAGCTGCAACTCTGAAGTTAGTTACAAGATTAGATTGAAAACACAAATTCTACCTATGACTAATCCACAATATAAACTCAGAGCCAACTAAAAGCATTGTTAAATACTCAATTGAAGAGCTAATTCACAATATAATATGAACAAAAGTAAAACATCAAAGCGGAGACTATAATAAAACCTAATGATAAGAGCATTTTTAATGTCAAACTTGTACTGCAATAGCAATAGAAATAAGAGAATGCAAAGAAAAAAAATCAAAGAAATTTGGTTGAGGCATTTCATCAAACATGAATATTGTGGTTGAAAGAGAAGAAATGGTTACCGAAAAGAGCCCAGAGATTAAAGAGCTCCTGTTGAATTTAATCACACATTGAATTTACATCTCATAAAGAGGCAATATCAAAGCTAATCTAACAAAATAGGTCGATGAACAAAGAAAGTTAAAAAGTTGAATCCATATATGTTAACACATCAAGTCATCAATAATTGATTAATCAGAAAACAAGATCTTGAGAGAGGCACATAAACTAGATGAGAGCAGATCAGTGGAGAGAACTGACCGAAGGTGAGAAAGTTCAGAGGCAGTGATGGAGACTGGGGGATCGGAGCAGGGAGTATGGAGCAGAGAGCAGAGCTATTCATAAAAAATAATTGTTGTTAGATAATTGCCGTTAGATAACATCTACTGGTTGCCAAATTCACACAATCAATTTTGACTTAAACTCATCATTACATAGTATATACTATATAGTATGATGAGTATATACTATATAGTATAATTACCGCGGTCAAATTGACCATGAGAAATCTAAGGTTGGTGTGCTTCAATGCTTTGAGCTGCTTTTTAGTGACGGGTAGGGTCCAACCATGGCGGTTTCTGAAATCAGGGTCATGTTTAAAGATGTTGTATTTGGTTTTCTCTTTGTTGCTGCTATGAATCCCTAAAATGTTTACATGAAGAGAAGCCTCCAGGTCTATCTCTGGAGTATACTGCTCCTCTGAGGTCGCATTCTTGCTATGCACTATACCTGGGATGTTGCTCTTCTTTGTGATCACCTCAACCAAATCCTCCAGAACCTTTAAAATTCACAATATCAGAATTACACTACTGACTTAATGCTAAGCAATATGAGTATAAGATGAGTGTGTATTGAGTATTGACACCTTAAATGCTGCTTGAATGATTCTCTTGTCAAAGCCTTTGATGAGTTCGTTGACCTTTGAGTAAGCACCTAATGAAGGATTTGGCATTAAAAGAAAGCTTAATTATAAACTAGTTAGACTAGTTAAAAAGTAAATTCGCAGATTGTGTAACGGTGCACCATGCCCGGCTTGGACATCAACGGCGGAGACCGTTCCATATTCAGAAACAACTAAAGGTCTCCTCTCACTCTTCTCTACCAAAGAGTAGTCCCTTCTACTCAATGCCTTAACCCCGCCATACAATAAGGAAAGAACCAAGATCAACACAAAAGCTAAGAAAGCTTTGCAAAGCTCCATATTTAACACAAGAAAAGGAGGAGGTGTAAGGAATACAAGTAAGTTCCCAAGATAGAAAAGGTGGCTCTATATACTAGTTTTTTAAAACTGCATGTAATTTTGTTCATGCACATGCATTATTTAAATAGATGGCCAATTATTAAGGTGTCAAAGTCTATACCACAAAATTCCAAACACTTTGGATTCAGACTCGATCAAGATCACTATGAAACCATGATCACAAAGAGAAAAACATAAAAGAGCGAGCAGATATTACATTGAAAATTTTGGTAATCGGGAGATTTCTTTTGATAACATCTACTGGTTGCCAAATTCACAGAATCAATTTTAATCGTGGTAATTATACTACAGAATGATAGCTCTGAATTAGAATGATCGGGTCGCGATTTGACTACAGAATGTGAAAAGAATAGAATAGATTAGAGTTCATACTCGTAAAAGAGGGAAGAGAAGGAGGACGAGGAGGACGGCGATCGGCGATTGGAAAATATAACACTGTTACTTTTCCACTCTTTAGTGAGATTAAGTGTGACTGCATGTAGTTGTAGTGTGTTACTTGTTTTTATATATATATATATATATATATATATATATATATATATATATATATATATATATATATATATATATAATGTAAAAGAAGACTAGCATGCTTATGAAAGCAACAATGACCATTATCTATTGCGTACAAAAAATGTATATGGTTGCCATGATGTGCATGTATAGGCAAAAGTAAGAAGAAATGAAGAAACTAAATAATGGATGTTGTTGTCTACAATTCAATATTTGAAGGAAAAAGAAGTCATTATCATCAAAAACCATAATCACGGGGAAAAAAATTCTGCAGCAACCAAACTTAACATCTACAGAACTACAATTCTGATAATATTATTGACTCGATATCATATTTTAATACCAAAGAAAACACAAGATCCACTAGACAGACAACCATAATAAATCATAATAGTTAAACTTCAATCAAATTGCAATCAAGTTAATTAACATTGTTTACCTCCCAATCAAGGACTGTATCCCTGATGAGCGGATAATTTATACGCTTTTTGGCATTATTTTTATATAGTTTTTAGTAAGTTTAAGCTACTTTTAGGGATGTTTTCACTAGTTTTTATGTTAAATTCACATTTCTGGACTTTACTATGAGTTTGTGTGTTTTTCTGTGATTTCAGGTAAATTCTGACTGAAATTGAGGGATTTGAGCAAAACTCTGAAGAAGGCTGACAAAAGGACTGCTGATGCTGTTGGAATCTGACCTCCCTGCACTCGAAATGGATTTTCTGGAGCTACAGAACTCCAATTGGCACGCTCTCAACGGCGTTGGAAAGTAGACATCCAGGGCTTTCCAGCAATATATAATAGTCCATACTTTATTCGAAGATTGACGACGTAACTTGGCGTTAAACGCCAAGTACACGCTGCTGTCTGGAGTTAAACGCTAGAAAAACGTCATGATCCGGAGTTGAACGCCCAAAACACGTCATAACCTGGAGTTTGACGCCAAGAAATGCCTTAGCTCGTGGAATGATCAAAGCTCAGCCCAAGCATACACCAAGTGGGCCCCGGAAGTGGATTTATGCATCAATTACTTACTCATGTAAACCCTAGTAACTAGTCTAGTATATATAGGACATTTATCTATTGTATTAGACATCTTTGGTCTCAGTTTTGTTTTATTCTTCATCTTAGGAGATCATTGATCACGTTAGAGAGGCTGGCCATTCGGCCATGCCTGAACTCTTTGCTTATGTATTTTCAATGGTGGAGTTTCTGCACACCATAGATTAAGGGTGTGGAGCTCTGCTGTACCTCAAGTATTAATGAAGTTCTATTATCTTTTATTCAAATCTCTCTTATTCTTATTCCAAGATATTCATTCGTACCCAAGAACATGATGAATGTGATGAGTCAGATTACCCTCATTATTATTCTCACTTATGAATGTGAGTGATTGACAACCACTCCCGTTCTACATGCAACAGAGCTTGAATGTGTATCTCTTAGATTCCCCAACAGAATCTTCGTGGTATAAGCTAGATAGATGGCGGCATTTATGGGGATCCGGAAAGTCTCACCTTGTCTGTGGTATTCCGAGTAGGATCCTGGGAATCCGGAAAGTCCAACCTTGTCTGTGGTGTTCCGAGTAGGATTCCGGTAATGAATGACCGTGACGTGCTTCAAACTTTAACCTGCTGGGCGTTAGTGACAGACGCAAAAGAGGGATTCTATTCCAGTAGGAGCGGGAACCAACCGGTGATTAGCCGTACTGTGACAGAGTGCGTTAGCATAGTTTTCACTGCGAGGATGGGATGTAGCCATCAGCCATGGGTGATGCATCCAGACTGGTTAGCTGTGCGAGTGACAGCCGCACAGGATATTTCCCCGTGAGGAATGAAAGTAGCCACAGTTGATGGTGAACCCCTATACAAAGCTTGCCATGGAAAGGAGTAAGAAGGATTGAATAGGAGCAGTAGGAGAGCAGGCGTCCAAGAGCTCTACAGCATCTCCACATGCTTATCTGAAATTCCTACCAATGAACCTGCATAAGTATCTTTATCCCTTTCATTATTTCTATTTTCGAAAACCCATAAACTATTTTAATCTGCCTAACTGAGATTTGCAAGGTGACCATAGCTTGCTTCATATCAACAATCTCTGTGGATTCGACCCTTACTCACGTAAGGTTTATTACTTGGACGACCCAGTACACTTGCTGGTTAGTTGAACGGAGTTGTGAAAATAAACAATGCCCTCAGAGTATACATCCTACAAGTAAAAAGAACAAGTGATCACAATTTCGTCCACCAATCCCCGAGTCTTGCTCCATATTTTTCATCTGAACAGAATCATGATGTCTCCTTTAAACCAATAATTTCTACCTCAAAGTCACGAAAATACCTTCAGATGTTTAAATCAGATGATTAGATTATGAGAATTTTAAATCATGTCTTTAAAAATAAGAATTTGTAGTTGACTGATATAAACCATCCAAAAAGCAAACCAAGAAGAAAATCATAATTAAAAATATACTCACTTGGAGGTTATGTTGCTTCTGCATAACAGGAGCAAGCTGAAAATTCTTTATGAGAAATGAGTGCATTGCAAATGATAGCAGCATCTGACTTAATTTTTAATAGCTTTCTCCAACAATATCAATTATCACCGTACTTTATGACTCTTCAGTAGAAAAACCTACATTTAACATAAAATTTTGGGTCTGATTTCAAATTCAACAAGATATAGTGTAGGAATTAGGATAAATCATGGGAATAAAAACTAAATTTCATCAGAGAATAAGCATTTGCAAGATTCAAAATCATCACCTAAAGTGTCCAAATTCTCTCAGGACCTCTAAAATTAGGTATACTACAAGAAGTTGATATTCGTGCACTCATAAAGAGCATTAAGTGCTTACTCTGCAAGTAGAAGAATGAATATCAAATTAAAAAAGCATATCACATAAATATAAAAAGATGAAGAGGAAAATATTTTATGTAAATATTAACAAGTAGCTCCAATTGATACCTTTTTAATCATGATGGCAAGTCGCTCTATCTGCAATGAAAGCAAAGTTAACATATGAAGGATTAATTTTGGCATAGGGAGGTAAATAGGTAATGAAGAAAATGTATCTACTCTTTACAATATAATGAAGGAAACCTCTCTTTAGGCAATAAATGGCTGTATTGTATTCTTAGAAAATAAAAAATCTAGCTGAATTTGGTTATGGTAGCTAAGACAAGACAAGAAAAATGGAAAATGTCCACATAAATCATGAGAGATTATTAAAGAAACAGCATGTATGATTCCACCAAATCCCAAAGATATGAATCTAATATTGAATAATTGACCAGAATATTCATGAACAGAAAAATGGCTCCATATCTGCATAAGCAATTTGCTACACTCTGCACACATACATATGGACAAACCTAAGCGAATTCGGTTGAAGCATTTCATCGAATATGTTGAGTGCTAATAAAGTTATAAGGAAATAAGAGAGTGTAAAGAAAAAACAGCAAAGAGAACTTGAGGATATAATCATTATGATAAATTATAGCAAAATATAATACTAACAACAAACAATTGCAATAACTTCAGCATGACAAACCCTAAGTAACAATAAAGAAATTCGAAGAGAAAATATACAGTAGAAGAACAATCAAATACTCACTACTTATGTTCAATATTATGGTTGAAAGAGAAGAAATGGTTACCAAAAAGAGGGGATTAGGGTTTGCACTCACAAAAGATAGAAAGAGAAGGGACATCATGGGGACAGAGACGGCAAATTCGAATCGTGATGGTGATGAACGGAGAACAGCAAACTCAAACCGCGACGGTGATGAGCAGCGAACGATAAACTCGAACCACGATAGGGGAACAGCGAACAACGAACTTGAAGTACGACAGTGAAAGGTGTGTAACACCCTAATATTCAAATCCTTATGATCGAGTCATAAGTCAATGATAATAAGGTGGTACGACTCTCAAAGTGGATTTTTAATACATAATTATAAGTAAAAATGAAAGGAGTATTAATCGAGAAACCTCAAAAGACTAAAAATAAAATTGCGAAGTCGTATCACTCACGCATCGACAGGTAGGAGATAAAGCATGAGGTCAAAAGCGATATACAGATAAAGGCATAAAGGACAATAAGAGAAGGATAGCATATAGATATATATACCATGATTAGATAGCCACGAGTCACAACCCGCAAAGTTTAGGTTGGCTAGGATATAGTATCACATGAGTATAGTCTGCCTTTATATCCAATGCATAGTAGTCCCAAGGTCATTCTAGTCAGCGCACTTCCGTTGCTGTGTTTTGATTCCTTTATCTCCAAGGATCTCGACCATCCCTTCAACGCCGACCAACAGCCTTGTTCCTTACTTTTATCATCTCATCAACTCACATCTTATTAAATTTCAAATCATGTCATCAATAATATCACCATCATCATTAATTATAGTCATCATCCCACATCACTATAATCAACCAAAAATCATCATCATGCCTTAATCATACTCCATCCTTATCCTCTCTCTCTCTGTCAAGCCAATTACCACTAATCACAGCTCAACACCAAGCATAACCTCCAGACTTACTCTCTTATTCCCAAACCCTCAAATTTCTATATAAATTGCTGTTTTAAAGTCTTTGACTAATTAATCAAAACTCTTTTTGTTTTTATAAATCAAATGAGTTTGAAATAACAAGTTAACAAAATCATAAGAATCCGATTTTCTTTAATAATCTATAAAAACATTCGAAACAAATCTCTTTTGTTAAAGTTACCCAAATCAAAAAAATCATTTTCAAAACCATAACCAACACTCCTTCAATTCTTGGGAAAATTTTGACAGCACCTCCCCTAAAAACTGGAGTTTGCCACCTGATGGGCAAGGGCAAGTATCGGTTAGGAATTTCACACAAAATAATTCTGTTGGTATTATAGTTCCCAACCAATGACCAGTCGAATTAAATTTTAATAGATTGGTTGTCACAAGTTCAACCCCAATAAAAGTTTAACCGAACTATTCGAACCTCGGGTCCTCTCACGAAGAATGGGCAAACATGTGCATTAACATTGGTTAGAAATCTGGAAGTCATAACACAAAATTAAACTACTATACTTATCATGCAAGGAAACTTAAAATGCAAGGAACTAAATCAAGTAACTAAATCAAGAGAACATATAATCTACTTCTACTCTAGAATCAAGCAATGAACTAAGCTAGAACTAAACAAGTGAGATTTTGGGTTTTCAAATATGAATAATAAAAAGAACTCTTGACTAAACATGGGAATTGGGGTCACCATCCTTGTCTACAACCATGATTTGCCAATTATGAGGAAACCAACTCACTAAATCTACCTCCAAGAACCTTAAGTACGTAACATCTACTCCTAGATTTGAGGTACGTCAAGTGGTATGATGAATTTCAACCCATAAGTCCCAACCAATCTACTGATTAGATTAGTAGTGGATTGGTGTCAATAAGTGTCAACTTGACCACTAGGGTTCTCTAATCAACAATCCAATGAGACCCAATGACTCAAGGTCACCCAATTCTCATAGCTTAGACCAAGAGTAAAGAGAACTACTCCATAATCAAAGGAAACATTTTATCAAACACATGGAATGCATTAATAAAAAACATATTCAAATTGAAATTAAATTGGAAATTATAAGGACCCACTAACAATTATCTATAAAGAACAACTCAAATAACACTAATGATCATAGAAAACATCAATGTACTCATAGAATTCAAGATCCATAATATTCATGAAATGGGTAAAAAATTGGAGAATAACAAGATAACATAATTCGACACAAGATCTAAGCAAAATTATACTAGAGAATTCAGATTAAGTAATCATAACTAGCAATTAACAAAATCCAATCCAGAAATTCAACAATGGGAGATCAAAATCAAACTAGATCTAGAGAGGAACAAGGGTTTCTCTCTCTAGAAGAACAAGAACAAAAAACTAGCAAAAATTGTGTCTAAGTGTGTAATGAGTGATCCCCCTTTTCCCCTACAATCCTTGGGTCTTTTCCTTTCAGAGTGTTCTTGGAATTGGGCCTGGAAAGCCTCAGAAATTTCCAGCCACGATTTCATTAATGAGGTCACATGCTGAACGTGACGCGTACGCACCAAGTACGTGCGCGTGTCGATAGGCTTCTCAATCCACGCGTACGCGCAAGGTGCGCATGCACGTCGGTGCGGTTTTTTTCCTATGCACGTGAAAGCATCAGCTATGCGCTCCGATTCCCAGTAGCACGTATCCATGCGTACGCGCAAGGTACGCATATGCGTCAATGCTTAAACTCCAAAGCTCCAAAGCTCCATGTTTCCTCCATTTGTGCATGCTTCCTTTCCATCTTCTAGACCAATCTTACCCTGTAAACTTTGAAATCACTTGACAAGTGCATCACGGCATCGAATGGTAATAGAAGAGATCAAAATATAGCATTTTTGGGTCAAGTAAGCATGTTTTCAATCATGAGGCAAAATAAGGAAGGAAACACAAAACCATGCATTTTATGTGGATAAGTGCAGAAAGTATTGATAAAATCCCTTTAAATCAACACAAGATAAACCACAAAATTGGGGTTTATCACCACCCGTCACAGGTTCCCTCAAACCAATCTTAGTACAACATCAGCATTTCAATTTAATGGTTTCCGAATTCGTCTTTCAAAACCAATCATTGTAAATCTCAATCTAAACCCAAGGCCACCATGACCAAATATCATAGTACTCATCTCTCAATCACGATGACTTACATTCACTCATCATCTAAATCTAATTACGCATCAACAATCATTTCCTCATCCATTTCAGAACCATCAAAGTTCATAGCCACAATTTATCCCAATTATTTGGAATCATTATCTGCATTAGTTCACTAACCTTTTAAGTGCTTGAAGCATAAAGCATTTCTAATCATACCCTACTATTCCTTTTTATTACCACACTATGTTAACAGTTCAGCAAGCTTTCACTGTGTCACTCTGATTTTCATCCACTACGAATCCAATCATGAATCCATGTCATATTCCCCCTATTGAATCACAAAACCTAGGCCCAATTCTAAGTTTTCTCAACTCGACAGAAACAATGCTTATGCTCATCGTGAGACTCAATCACGTCCTCTTAAAAGTCCTTGATCCCTATACTCACATTACCTAATCATTCAAAACCTATAATATCCGCTGCCTAACAATTTGTCATCTTCCAATTTCTACACAAGTGCTCAATTTTCACAAACTTTCATTCCCATTCAAATCCAACTATTTCAATACCAATCCATTCTGCTCAAAATCATCATATTCAATAAACTCAAGCATAACTAAACAAATCGTTCAAGTAACTATCCACCTCCATGTGTTCCACTCATCAACCCAAAATCAACATACTATTCTTATATTTACCACTGCCAAGATTCCTATCACGATGTTCCCTCACTGGTTCGTTCTTGGGAATTCCTCTTTTCGGTTACTTTATTCATGTCCATGAGGCACCCTTCGGGTCTTGTCCACACTAGCCAAGCGATATCGAGGTGATCAGACTCAATATCTCAAGTCAAGTGCTTCAAATTACCAAAGCTACACTCATGAACTTTATGTTAGATGTATCAGTCAGATACCCTAACTAGCACAGGCACAAACTCAGAGTATGCATTGAAGCATAAGTAGTTCCATCCCTCAGGCTCACAAGGACGAACTGCTCTGATACCATAATATAACACCCTAATATTCAAATCCTTATGCTCGAGTCATAAGTCAATGATAATAAAGTAGTACGACTCTCAAGGTGGATTTTTAATACATAATTATAAGTAAAATTGAAAGGAGTATTAATCGAGAAGCCTGAAAAGAGTAAAAATAAAATCACAAAGTCGTATCACTCACGCATCGACAGCTAGGAGATAAAGCGTGAGGTCAAAAGTGAAATACAGATAAAAGCATAAAGGAGAATAAGAGAAGGATAGCATATAGATATATATACCATGATTAGATAGCCACTAGTCGCGACCCGCGAAGTTTAGGTCGGCTAGGGTACCGAATAATAGTAGTTGACAACAGTATTTTCTAATCTCTCCCAAAACTAACATAAGAGCCTCTATAGGCAAATCCAAAGAGTTCAATACATGATATAAACTTTTCAAAATAAAGGTGGAGAGATTCTAATCAAAATATAAAGTGGAGAATATAAAGATCTTCGCCGTCTCACAGATGAACCACAGCTCATTTTTGAGCACCTGGACCTGTATCTGAAAAACAAGAGATATATACGGAATGAGAACCCCCGACCCATGGGTTCCCAATATAGTAAAATTGCCAAATAAATACAATGCACTGCTATAAAAACTCACTAAGCATCCTAAACTTCCTTTCACCAAATATTCATCATATGTTCTCGCTAATCCATAAACAAGCAACAGTCATAAAGGGATGCTAAGTCTAATTCACCTTTCTCATGCTTCCCAACTTTCTAACTCTTCAACAAATTAGAATCAGAATCATAACCAAAACCATCACTAGTTATTCTGTCTCAGCAATTCTATATCAATACATCATATCCTCACCTGGAGCAAGTGAAATCACTTCACTGCATCTACCGAGGGAGCTCAAATTATGTCATCTCATCAAGAACAGCCCTCACCGTCCACCGAAACCAGCATAAGGGACCTCTCAGTTGTATAAGCACAAGCAATACAGGCAAATAATACACAATTAAAGTACAAGTAGAACAAGTAGCACATAATCAGGTAACATAGCATATATGATATAGCAATCCAAAACAAGTAGACAAACCCAAACAATTTAAACATATGCAAATTATGTATGCCTGTCCTATGGCTGATAAGTCTCATCTATCGGTTATAAAGCAAACCCGACAAGTCCTGGTAGCTAACCATTGGACTGTTCCTCTGTTGTGCATCCCCAACTCGAGTTATTCTCAAACATAAACATGATCATAATCATAATCATACAACACCCACACTGGTATTTATCCATGGGGGCGAGCTCATCCGAAACTTTCACAGTGTCCGGCCACACTTACGACATAGGGTCAGCAGAGTATTGAGTCTCAACCCGGAGTACGTGGTGGCTAGTCACTGCTTTCATCCAAGGAAACTCATATCTCAGATAATCATTTCACATTCATTCATAACATTCCACAATCATTCATCATGAGCATATCGTCATTTATGCATCACATGATTGCACATTTTATACATCACTCATCATAACCCGAGGCAAGTGGGGCGAAACCATAACCATTGCGTCCACCTAGGGAGCCTCTATTCTAACCAACCTGGAGCAAGTGGGGTGGAACCACAACCCTTGCATTTACCTAGGAGGTACGTTCTCATATGCCCAGGAGGAATCAAAGAGGGGATCCTAACCTCCCACTATCTCGCTGGGGGCGATTTTACAATACCAGGAGGAACAAGAAAGGGGATTCTCACCTTCCTTCATCTCTCTGGGGTCGCACTTCCGAGAAAGAGAGCTCAAGATAAAACAATCATTCAAAGCCATATTTTCATTTCTATCCATAAATAAATACTTATCATAGCCATTTGGCTCATAACATAACCCATAACCAGCCAATAATCATTATTAAATATAGCCCTTCGGCTCACGGCATACACTACACTTCCATCATCACCCTCAGCAACTCATACAATCATCATTACTCATCATTCATCATTGATTCTCACTTTACTTCATCCACAAGTTACCACATGTTCTAACTTCTTTCCATTACTAGGCATACTATAAGGATTTAGGACTTAAAGGGCGAGAATGGAGGCTTAAAAGTCTGAAATTCGGCTTTGAAAACTCAAAATCAACTTTTGCTGAAAACAGGGCCACGTGTGTGCGTCACCCATGTGCATGCGTGGAAATCAGAAAAAGCAGGGTGACGCGTGCGCGTCAACCACGCGTATGCGTGGGTGCATTTTGTGCTCCTCGCACAAAACCAGTGCAGTTCCCGCATAACTCTCGGGATTCTCTGCTAGGCATTCGCATCAGTGCAGCGACGCGTACGCGTCGGCCAGGCGCATGTGTGGGGGAGTAAAACTTGAGAGTGATGCGTGTGTGTGGAAGCATGATTTGCCAAAATTTTTACTAAGTTAAAAAGCTACAAAATTTTATTTTTAAACCTCAAACTTCCACCACACATAACTTCTTCTACAAAATTTCTTTTTCAACCATTTCTGAACCATTAGAAAGACCTTTGAATAAACTTTCATAAAAATCTATTTTTGAAGAATTCCGAACTCCGTGGATCGAGTTACGGACCACCAAAGATGGTCAAAAATCAATTTTTATCCAAACATAGAAATCACCAATTTTTCAAATGTTCACAAGCCAAAATCATTTCCACTCATCCAAATGACCACAACCCAACCCCATTCACATAATTACCCTCAACCAAAATCATACCTAGCTCATCTACATAATTTCATCCAAAACTATCAAATCCCACACCTCAATTCCTTAAACCTTATTATTCAATAACCAAACCAATTATTCACATATTCAATATCTAAAATCCATCCAATCTCTTATATCATCATACAATACACACATCAACTTACCTTCCTTACTTCTTTCCAGCCTCCAGCCCAAAATTCATGGCCTCCGGTCCAAATTCACAATTTAAATGCATATTCTACAAACCAATATTCATTATTCAATTAATCAAATTCTTAACACACCAAACATACAAATTCACACAATTCTCAACCCAATCATTAATTTCCATTACATATCAACTATGCATATTAGTACCAACCATTTACACAATCCAAATTTAATCCTAGGGGCATCTAGCCTAGGAATTCTCATCACACCATACGGTACTTAAATGAAATTTAAACCGTACCTCTTGTAGCCAAAATAATTGAGCTTCTTCTTGGAAGTCTCCACCAACCCTTAGCTCCAAGTCTTACCAAAGCTCCACAAGCAAATTGAATCTTTCCATTATGCACCAAAATTACCAAATACACTAACAACCAAATTCACATATATACATCAACCTATGGTTCATGAAAATGATAAATCACAAGGGTTTGAGTACTTCTTACCTCAGCCCATATAAATAGGGATAGAATCCACTTAGAATCCATGTTAGAGTATCCCTAAACAACCAAAATCACAAGATTTTAACACTAACTACCCAAAAAATCATAACAGTGGGGAATCTCAAAAACTGAATAGAGATGAATGGAATACTCACCATAAAACTAAGATAGAATTGTAATGATGACAAAAGCGATGCATGGTCGTACACGGCTCATCAAGCGGAGTTCTGGATCAAAAGTTATGTTGATTTGAAAATTGATATTGAAGTTAGAACCCTTGCCTCTCACCTCTCTTCTATTTTAGCGCCCCTACCCTCTTTATTTAGGGTTAATGAGCTAAAATACTCATAACTAATGTTTATATATGTTGGGTCTTAGGCCCGGTTCACTTATTTTTGTTCGTTGGCCTAATTTTGGGCCAAAACCTTTAAGATTAGAGTTTTAAATTGTATTTTAAATATTTCTACCTTCCCTAATTATAAATCCAAATTTCTTAGCCTTATTCACTTATAATTAATTTTTTCAGCTGCAATACCAGACAGATCTCAGTCGGTACTGCCATTCAAAATTCCAGTGCGCATTTTTACGCAGAAAACTATGTTTTCCGACTCAGAAAAATCCACTGAGTCCAAATATCATATTTAAATTATCAAATTCCGATTGCTAGATTTTATAACCATATTCGCTCCTATTTAATTTATTATTTAATTAATTACGGTTTGACCGGGTTTTACAAGGTGAACTCGAACTATGATGCGAGAACAACGAAAGGGGGACTCGAACCGCAACTGTGGACTTGAACGGCGAATGGTTGTTACTTTCTCATCTTTTCTCCTCTCATCTCCATGACTGTAGCGTGAAAGGATTTTTGTAAAAACAGAGTAAAAGAGAAAGAGTGAGACTCTACTATGGTGACGGTTAAAAATTATAAGTATAAATGTCACTATATTAATGAATAGAGACCCTTAAAATAAGGGTCACAGATCAAGTGTAACTATACTTTAAATTTGGTGTAGTAAAATCTATTAGACCGGTCTGTGTAATCCGCAAAAAAATCAGAGTGGACTGAAAACTTGAGATTGCCACACATTAAAAATCTATCTAACTCGCACTGCTTAAATTGCGGACTTTGGCGGGATAGGACGGACATCCTCGTCGGGCTCAGGGTTCTTTTGAAAATGTTCTAATTTAGTATTTTGGGTTATGTTTTACGTTTGATTGATTGTAAAACCCAGTTAATTAATGACTAATTAACCCATAAATTAGAATATATTCTAGAAAGTGAGAAATGAGGTTTTTATGTTTTAATGTGGTAGAGAAATTTAAAATGAGAATTTCGACACCAATTTTAAAGAAATCGGCCTAAGATTGGGCCGAACAGGCCGAACCAGGCCAACTGGACCCAAGGGCCCAGCCAAGCCTCATTAAATAAAGAGAGCTCATCTCTCTTTCTCTTCAAAACACACACACACACGCTGGTTCTGGAGAGGGAAACAAGAAAACCCTTGCATCATCTCAATCTTCTATGGTTGATAAATTCTGATCCAAAGCTCCGATTAACGCACCATTTGCAGCCTTGCAACCGCGGCATCGAGCTCTACAAAACCCATACAAGAAATTTTGAGATAAGCCATGTTTTCTTCTTCAAATTCCCAGCTTTGATTTTTGAGTTTCTTAGGCAAAAATGTTGAGATTTTGAGCTTCTTTGTGTTATATGATCAAATTAACTTGAAGGGAAGGCTTGTTCTTGCTTCCTTGACCCTTGGGTAAGGTAAGAGATTTCAAACCTAGTAAAAGTGTTGAATTTGAGGTATTGGGTATTGAGCTATTGTGTTTTGGTGTGATATTGTAGCTTAGGCATTATATATATGTGTATTAGAGTTTGATTGGTGATTTTGAAAAGCTTTGGAGTGGAGTACCAAGCTTGGAAATCTGTTGGTGAGTCTTTGGGATCCTTGAAAGGTGAAAATCTATGTGTTCCGGGTGGAACAGGAATCGGCCAAGGTATGGTTTTGGTTTCCTGTATCTAAAATGTAATGTTGTTGTGAAAACGTAGGCTAGTGGCCTTAGGATAAGATTTTGAAATAATGAGGTAGTTGATGAATAATGTACAATGTTGTTATGCATGAACTTAGTGAATTGTGACATATTGATGTGATTGATGGATGATGTGAATTGTGTTATTATGTATGTATTTTGGTGGATTGTGAAATGTTGATGTAGTTGTTTGGATAATTTGAATTTGGTGGGATATATGAGTAATGGTGATAATAGTTGGTAAAACATGTGATGTTGTATGGGATATGAACTATTGTGTTTAATTGATGGTAAGGTTGGGGCTTGTGTTGGTGAGTATGGTTGGGTGTATGATATTGATATGTGTATGATCATGAGGATTGATGACTTGAATAAATGCTTGGAAAGTTGAATTATGGAGTGGTGATTGTAAATTGAGATTATTGATTTGAAAATTGGTTAAATGTGGAAACATTGGTGGGTTGATGATTGGATGAGAGGTTAGATATGTTTGATGCTGGAATGGTTGAGTTTGGTTGGGTTTAAATGAGTTTGGTAAGTGTATGTTTTAAAATGGGAGTTTATAAGTTTTGGTAAAAATGACTTTTTGACGAACTTCAACAGATCATATCTTGAGCAATTATTTTCGGAATTTGATGATTTTTATATCAAAGATAATTTCAAAATATCTAAAATGGTTCAAATTTGGTTGATATCTGAAATTTGTGGAAGAAGATATGATTGTTGGAAATTTTGGCCAAAAATATGAATTCTACAACTTCTGCAGAATTTGTGATTTTTGGGTTATGTGTGCACGCACAGCCCTGTGCACATGCACAACCCATGGAATTTTGGAGCCTGTGCGCACGCACAGCACCGTGCATACGCACACATAGAAAATGGGGCTGCTACTAGGAGCGCTAGCACGCTTTATGCGCACGCATGGCCAAGGAAGTCTTCTGAGCTGTGCGTACGCACAGGCCTGTGCGTATGCACACGTTGGGAATGGCATGCTGGTGGTGGCGCTAGCACATCTTGTGCACGCGCTCAACCCTGAAGATTCTGCCTTATGTGCGTATGCACAGACCTGTGCGTACGTGCACTTTTAAAAATACTTCTGGGTGTGCGCATGCACACCCCTGTGCGTACGCACGTGGCGCAGTTCTCTTTTAAAAGCTTTTATTTTCAGATTCTTCCCATTCCCAACAAGCTTGTAACCTTCCGAAATGTTATTTCACACTTATAAACCTCCAATTTCATCCCTTAAATCTTAAATTAATATAGAATGCCTAACGAATGAGAGTAAGCTAGGGGAGAGGGTAACTTGTGGATGAAGAAAGGGAATGTCATAATGAGTTATAATGAAAGATGATGATATGAGTTGTTGAGAAGGATGGTGGAGTGTTGTATATGATATGGGCCAAATGGCTGTGTGTGATGATGGTTTATGGCTGAGATGAAGGTTGAGTTATGGCTGAGGATAAATACATGTGTAATTCATGAATGAATAAAGTAAATGAACGATGAATAGAAAGGGTTGGATGTGAGTATGTTTGTGTGCTTTCTCTCTGGTTGTAATGGCGACAGGGCGCAAATACCCTCTAATGGCGACAGGGCGCGGATACCCTCTAATGGTAAAATGGCAACAGAGCACAGATACCTTCTAATGGCGACAGGGCGCATATACCCTCTAATGATGTTGATGCACAACAAAGAGACAGTGTCCAGGTTAGCTACCAGGACACATCGAGTTGGCTAGTTAACCGACAGATGAGACTCATCATTCACTAGGACAGGCATGCATCATATGCATTATATGTGAATTGTTTGGATTTCCTAATTGATTGCATCATTACTTGCTAATTTCTTAATTGTCTTATCTGTTTTCTACTTGTGCATTTCTTTGTTTGATATACTTGTGTTTTGCATCTGTTACTGTTGGCGGTTGAGAGGTTTGCAGGATTTGAAAAGGGGACATTTAGTTAGAATTGAAGACCTTTAGTTAGTTACCTGTTTTTGATTCTTACGGATTAGAATTGTTTATACGCTTTGATGATAATCTGCAAGTTCTAGAATTGCCTTCGGCTTTTCCAGGACATTACATGTTAGATATTAGGGCATTGTTACCTTACTGAGAACCGCCCATGCAGATTTTATGGTTTTCAGATGCAGGACGGAAGGCTCTTCGTTGAGGCACGCTGGAGGCTTCTCTTTTGGCGAAGATCCTTAGCTCCTGGGATTTTTATTTTGATTTATATACTTGCTTAGATACCTATATTCTCCACTATATATATATATATATATATATATATATATATATATATATATATATATATATATATTGTATTGACTCCTCTTAGAGGTCATTTTGGAGAAACATGTTTTGTATTTTGTCTGTTGGGTTCTGATGAGCGGATAATTTGTATGCTTTTTGGCATTGTTTTTAGTATGTTTTTAGTATGATTTAGTTAGTTTTTAGTATATTTTTATTAGTTTTTAGCTAAAATTCACTTTTCTGGACTTTACTATGAGTTTGTGTGTTTTTCTGTGATTTCAGGTATTTTCTGGCTGAAATTGAGGGTCCTGAGCAAAAATCTGATTCCGAGACCAAAAAGGACTGCAGATGCTGTTGGATTCTGACCTCCCTACACTCGAAGTGGATTTTCTGGAGCTATAGAAGCCCAATTGGCGCGATCTCAACGGCATTGGAAATTAGACATCCTGGGCTTTCCAGCAATATATGATAGTCCATACTTTGCCCAAGATTTGATGGCCCAAACCGGTGTGGCAAAACAGCCTCAGAAATTCCAGCGTTAAACGCCGGAACTGGCATAAAACTTGGAGTTAAACGCCCAAACTGGCATGAAAGCTGGCGTTTAACTCCAGAAAAGGTCTCTACACGAAAATGCTTCATTGCTCAGCCCAAGCACACACCAAGTGGACCCAGAAGTGGATTTTTATGTCATTTACTCATTTCTGTACACCCTAGGCTACTAGTTTACTATTAATAGGATCTTTTGACATTGTATCAGTACCTTATGACCTCATGACACTTTACACCCTTCTTTGTGTACTTTCTACAGCATGAGTCTCTAAACCCCATGGTTGGGGGTGAGGAGCTCTGCTGTGTCTTGATGGATTAATGCAATTACTACTGTTTCTCATTCAATCATGCTTGCTTCCATTCTAAGATGATACTTGTTCTTAACCCGGATGAATGTGATGATCTGTGACAATCATCATCATTCTCAACCATGAACGCGTGCTTGACAACCACCTCCGTTCTACCTTAGATTAAGTAGTTATCTCTTGGGTTCTTTAACCGGAATCTTCGTGGTATAAGCTAGAACTGATGGCAGCATTCAAGAGAATCCGGAAGGTCTAAACCTTGTCTGTGGTATTCTGAGTAGGATTCAATGACTGAATGACTGTGACGCGCTTCAAACTCCTGAAGGCGGGGCGTTAGTGACAGACGCAAAAGAATCACTGGATTCTATTCCGGCCTGATTGAGAACCGACAGATGAATTCCGCTATGCTGTGACAGAGCATATGCAATCGCTTTCACTGAGAGGATGGGAGGTAGCCATTGACAACGGTGAAACCCTACATACAGCTTGCCATGGAAGGAGACTTGCGTGTTTGATGAAGAAGACAGTAGGAAAGCAGAAATTCAGAAGATGGAGCATCTCCAAACCTCAACCTATTCTCCATTACTGCAAAACAAGTAATCATTTCATGTTCTTTTGCTTTTCACAATCAATCCTGATAATTTCTGATATCCTGACTAAGATTTACAAGATAACCATAGCTTGCTTCAAGCCGACAATCTCTGTGGGATCGACCCTTGCTCACGCAAGGTATTACTTGGACGACCCAGTACACTTGCTGGTTAGTTGTGCGGGATTGCAAAAAGTGTGATTGCAATTTCGTGCACCAAGTTTTTGGTGCCGTTGCCGGGGATTGTTGAGTTTGGACAACTGACGGCTTATCTTGTTGCTTAGATTAGGACTGTTTTATTTTTGTTGGTTTAGAGTCTTTTAGTTGAGTCTAGTTCATATTCTAAGTTTGGTGTCAATTGCATGCTTTTGTTTTTCTTTTAATTTTCGATTTTTGCATGTTCTTAGTCCCTTTTTGATTTATAAAAATTCTAAGTTTGGTGTCCTCTTTGTGTTTTTCCCTTAAAAAATTTTCGAAAATTTAGTGTTTGATTTTCTAAAAATTTTAAGTTTGGTGTCTTTTTGTGTTTTTCTCTTTCCTCTTTTCAAAATCAAATCTTTTTCATAAAAATTTTTCAATCATATCTTTTTAATTGCTGTTTTCAAAATCTTTTTGATTAACTAATTGATTCAGTTTTCAATTTGCTTTGATCTTATTTTCTTTTTGATTTTCGAATTTTTATTTTAATTTTCTTTTGTTTTATTTTATTTTTTTTTCGTTTAATTCAAAAAAAAAAAGAAAAAAAAAAGAAAAAAACAAAATTTATCTCTTTGCAATCATTATCATTTCCCTTTTGTCCATTATGGACTTAAGTGGGATTAATCAGTCCAAAAGGACTCTGGGGTCATATGCTAACCCCATTACAGCTGCATATGGGAGTAGCATCTGTACACCTCCCATCAAAGCAAGCAGCTTTGAACTAAATTCTCAACTCATTATCATAGTGCAGCAAAATTGCCAGTATTCCGGTCTTCCACAGGAAGAACCTACTGAGTTTCTGGCACAGTTCTTACAAATTGCTGACACAGTACATGATAAAGAGGTAGATCAGGATGTATACAGACTATTACTGTTTCCATTTGCTGTAAAAGATCAAGCTAAAAGGTGGTTGAATAACCAACCTACAGCAAGCATAAAGACATGGAAACAGTTGTCAGACAAATTCCTGAATCATTTTTACCCTCCTAAAAGGATGACACAGCTAAGGCTGGACATCCAAGGCTTTAAACAAGAGGATAATGAATCCCTTTACAATGCCTGGGAGAGGTATAGAGGTATGCTAAGGAAATGTCCCTCTGAAATGTTTTCAGAGTGGGTACAGTTAGACATTTTCTACTATGGGCTTACAGAAAAAGCTCAGATGTCTTTAGACCACTCAGCTGGTGGATCAATACACATGAGGAAGACAATTGAAGAAGCTCAAGAGCTTATAGACACTGTTGCTAGAAACCAATATTTATACTCTAGCAATGAGTTCTCTCCAAAAGAGGAAGTCATGGCAGTAGTCACTGACCCTAATCCTCAAGAACAGATAAATGAGCTTAATCAACAATTGCTCCTGATGACAGAACAGTTAGCAGACTTTAAAGAGATGCTATATGAAACTAAAGTTGCTAACAAGAGCATAGAACTGCAGTTGATTCAAGCAAAACAGCAAATATCTAAACAAATAACAGAGGAATGTCAAGCAGTTCAATTGAGGAGTGGGAAGACCCTGAATAACACTGCTCAAAAGAGTAAAAAGCCAAACAAGGAACAATTGACAGAGGACAACCAAACTACTGTTCAAAATCCCTCTGAGGACAGTAAGAGCCCAGAGAGGAATGCTATTGGCGTTCAAACGCCAGAAAGGGAAGGAACGCTGGCGTTAAACGCCCATTCCTTGCCCAGTTCTGGCGTTCAAACGCCAGAAAAGGGGGAAAAGTTGGCGTTAAACGCCCAATTTCCACCCAGTCCTGGCGTCCAGACGCCTGAGGAGAATCAGACACCTGAGAGTGCTGACAGTAATCCCTCTAACAAGGCTTCTTCAACCACTTCTGTAAGGAATAAACCTGCAGCATCTAAGGTTAAAGAATATAAAGCCAAAATGCCTTATCCTCAAAAGCTCCGCCAAGCAGAGCAGGATAAGCAATTTGCCCACTTTGCAGACTATCTAAGGACTCTTGAAATAAAGATTCCGTTTGCAGAGGCACTTGAGCAAATACCTTCTTATGCTAAGTTCATGAAAGAGATCTTAAGTCATAAGAAGGATTGGAGAGAAACTGAAAAAGTATTTCTCACTGAAGAATGCAGTGCAGTCATACTAAAAAGCTTACCAGAAAAGCTTCAAGATCCAGGAAGCTTTATGATACCATGCACATTAGAAGGTGCCTGCACCAAGATAGCCCTATGTGATCTTGGAGCAAGCATTAATCTAATACCTGTATCCACTATCAGAAAGCTTGGGTTGACTGGAGAAGTCAAACCAACCCGGATATGCCTCCAACTTGCTGATGGCTCCATTAAATACCCATCAGGCATAATTGAGGACATGATTGTCAAAGTTGGGCCATTTGCCTTTCCAACTGACTTTGTGGTGCTGGAAATAGAGGAGCACAAGAGTGCAACTCTCATTCTAGGAAGACCCTTCCTAGCAACTGGACGAACTCTCATTGATGTACAAAAAGGAGAAGTAACCTTGAGGGTCAATGAGGATGAGTTCAAGTTAAATGCTGTAAAAGCCATGCAGCATCCAGACACACCACATGACTGCATGGGCGCTGACATTATTGACTCTCTGGTAGAAGAGATCAATATGGCTGAGAGCCTAGAATCAGAGCTTGAGGACATCTTCAAAGATGTTCAGCCTGATCAAGAAGAACTAGAGGAGGCAAAGGAATTTTCGAAAATTCCTCAGGAGGAGGATAAGCCTCCCAAGCCTGAACTCAAACCACTACCACCATCCCTGAAATATGCATTTCTGGGAGAGGGTGACACTTTTCCAGTGATTATAAGCTCTGCTTTAAATTCACAGGAAGAGGAAGCATTGATTCAAGTGCTAAGGACACACAAGACAGCTCTTGGGTGGTCCATAAGTGATCTTAAGGGTATTAGCCTAGCTAGATGCATGCACAAGATCCTATTGGAGGATAATGCCAAACCAGTGGTCCAACCACAGAGGAGGCTAAATCCTGCCATGAAGGAGGTGGTGCAGAAAGAGGTCACTAAATTACTAGAGGCTGGGATTATTTATCCTATTTCTGATAGCCCCTGGGTGAGCCCTGTCCAAGTTGTTCCCAAAAAGGGAGGCATGACAGTGGTTCATAATGAAAAAAATGAACTGGTTCCTACAAGGACAGTCACAGGGTGGCGCATGTGTATTGACTACAGAAGGCTCAATACAGCCACCAGAAAGGATCATTTTCCTTTACCATTCATAGACCAAATGCTAGAAAGACTAGCTGGTCATGACTATTACTGCTTTTTGGATGGCTATTCAGGCTACAACCAAATTGCAGTAGATCCTCAGGACCAAGAGAAAACAGCATTCACTTGTCCTTCTGGCGTGTTTGCCTACAGGAGAATGCCTTTTGGTCTGTGCAATGCACCTGCAACCTTTCAGAGGTGCATGCGCTCTATCTTCTCAGATATGGTAGAGAAATTTCTGGAAGTCTTCATGGATGACTTTTCAGTATATGGAGACTCGTTTAACTCTTGTCTTAATCACCTAGCACTTGTCTTGAAAAGGTGCCAAGAGACTAACCTGGTTTTAAACTGGGAGAAATGTCACTTTATGGTGACTGAAGGAATTGTCCTTGGGCACAAAATTTCAAACAAGGGAATAGAGGTGGATAAGGCAAAGGTAGAGGTAATTGAAAAATTACCACCACCTGCCAATGTTAAGGCAATCAGAAGCTTTCTGGGGCATGCAGGATTCTACAGAAGGTTTATAAAGGATTTTTCAAAAATTGCAAAACCTCTGAGTAACCTGTTAGCTGCTGACACACCATTTGTGTTTGACACACAGTGTCTGCAGGCGTTTGAGACCCTGAAGGCTAAGCTGGTCACAGCACCAGTCATCTCTGCACCAGATTGGACATTGCCCTTTGAACTAATGTGTGATGCCAGTGACCATGCCATTGGTGCAGTGTTGGGACAGAGGCATAACAAGCTTCTGCACGTCATTTACTATGCCAGCCGTGTTCTAAATGACGCACAGAAGAACTACACAACCACAGAAAAAGAGTTGCTTGCAGTGGTCTATGCCATTGACAAGTTTAGATCCTATCTAGTGGGATCCAAAGTGGTTGTGTACACTGACCATGCTGCTCTTAAATATCTACTCACAAAGCAGGATTCAAAACCCAGGCTCATCAGATGGGTGTTGCTTCTGCAAGAGTTTGATATAGAAATAAGAGACAGAAAAGGGACAGAGAACCAAATAGCTGATCATCTGTCCCGAATAGAACCAGTAGCTGGGGCGTCCCTCCCTTCTACTGAGATTTCTGAGACTTTCCCAGATGAGCAACTATTTGCCATTCAGGAAGCTCCATGGTTTGCAGATATTGCAAATTTTAAAGCTGTGAGGTTCATTCCCAAGGAGTACAGCCACGTGCAGAGAAAGAAATTAATTTCAGATGCCAAGTACTACCTCTGGGATGAACCATATCTCTTTAAGAGATGTGCTGACGGAGTGATCCGCAGGTGTGTACCCAGAGAAGAAGCACAAAGGATCCTATGGCATTGCCATGGATCACAGTATGGAGGACATTTTGGAAGTGAGCGAACAGCCACTAAAGTCCTCCAATGTGGCTTCTACTGGCCTACTCTCTATAAAGATTCCCGAGAGTTTGTGCATAACTGTGACAGTTGCCAAAGAGCTGGTAACCTGCCTCATGGATATGCCATGCCTCAACAAAGGATATTAGAGATAGAACTGTTTGATGTATGGGGGATTGACTTCATGGGGCCATTCCCACCATCATACTCAAACACTTACATTCTGGTGGCAGTGGACTATGTATCTAAGTGGGTAGAAGCAATTGCTACACCCACTAATGACACAAAGACCGTACTGAAATTCCTCCAGAAAAACATTTTCAGCAGGTTTGGCGTTCCCAGAGTGCTAATCAGTGACGGGGGCACTCATTTCTGCAATAAACAGCTACACCTTGCTATGGTTAGATATGGAATTAGCCACAAAGTGGCAACTCTGTATCATCCACAGACAAATGGGCAAGCTGAAGTCTCTAACAGAGAATTAAAAAGAATCCTAGAACGGACTGTGATGGCCCGAAGAAAGGATTGGGCAGAGAGCTTGGATGATGCTCTGTGGGCATACAGAACAGCATTCAAGACTCCTATAGGAACCTCTCCATACCAACTGGTGTATGGGAAGGCCTGTCATTTGCCTGTGGAACTGGAACATAAAGCCTACTGGGCAACCAGATTCCTAAACATGGATGCACAGTTAGCTGGTGAAAAAAGATTGCTCCAGTTAAATGAGCTAGAGGAGTTCAGACTCAATGCCTTTGAAAATGCAAAAATTTATAAGGAAAAGGCAAAGAAATGGCATGACAAGAAGTTGTCAACCAGAGTCTTTGAGCCAGGACAAAAAGTTCTGCTCTTCAACTCTAGGCTCAGACTGTTTCCAGGAAAACTCAAATCCCGTTGGAGGGGTCCGTATGTGATTACAGGAGTGTCACCATATGGATATGTTGAGCTTTAGGATACTGATTCTGACAAGAAGTTCATTGTTAATGGACAGAGAATCAAGCACTATCTTGAAGGAAATTTTGAGTAGGAATGCTCAAAACTGAGACTTGAGTGATTCTCAGTGAAAGTCCAGCTAAAGACAGTAAAGAAGCGCTTGCTGGGAGGCAACCCAGTCATTAGGAAGTTGTATGAATTGTTCTTACAGAGGCAAGTATCAAAAATGAAGGAATTCACAGAGTTACAGAAGGATTCAGCTCAAAAAGCAGAGAAAATGAGCTTACTGGCGAAAAAACGCCAGTAAGGGGCATTTTGGGCGTTAAACGCCAGAATGGGTACCATTCTGGGCGTTTAACGCCAGGAATGGTGCCATTTTGGGCGTTAAACGCCAGAATGGGCACCATTCTGGGCGTTTAACGCCAGGTGTGCAGCATCCTGGGCGTTTTGAAAAACGCCCAGTGATAAAGGCTTTCTGGCGTTTAACGCCAGCCAGGGCACCTGGCTGGGCGTTAAACGCCCAAAAGGGGTAGCAAATGGGCGTTAAACGCCAGAATGGGTGCCATTCTGGGCGTTTAACGCCAGAAAGGTGGGGGGACCACATTTTTGTTTTCAACTCAAATTTTTTCAAACTTTCCTCTTTTTACCCATACTCTTCTACATAAATGCACTTCAACCTTTCATCATTCACTTTTAAATCTTCACAAATCAAAACCATTCTTCAAATCTATTTCAAATTAATCCCAAATCTTCTTCAAAAACTCACCCTTTTCTCAATTTCTTTCCATATCTTCTCAAATCTCCTTTCAAATCTCTCTTTTTTTCGAAAAAACTCTCCCCCTCACCTTATAAATTCGTGTTTGGCTTCCTCTTTCCACCACACCATTCGAATTTCCTCTTCCTTTCTCTCTCTTCTCTTCTTTCTTCTCTTTTTGCTTGAGGACAAGCAAAACCTCTAAGTTTGGTGTGCTTTTCCGTGATCACTAAGCCAAGATTCATCAAGATCATGGCTCCTAAAGGAAAACAAACCAACTCAAAAGGAAAGAAAGAGACTAATCCAAAGAATCTTTGGAATCAAGAGAAGTTCTTAACCAAAGAACATGAAGACCATTATCACAAAATAATGGGTCTGAGGTCAGTGATCCCGGAAGTTAAATTTGATCTGAAAGAAGATGAATATCCGGAGATCCAAGAGCAAATTCGAAACAGAGGATGGGAAGTTCTAACCAATCCTGAAATAAAGGTTGGAAGGAACATGGTTCAGGAATTCTACTCTAATCTGTGGCTAACAGATAAGCAGAGAATGACTGGAACTGCTTACCATACCTACAGAACCATGGTCAGAGGGAACGTTATGTACTTCCATCTGGACAAAATAAGAGAAATCTTCAAACTACCTCAACTGCAAGATGATCCTGACTCCTTCAATAGGAGGATGGTGAGAGTAGATAAAGGGTTGGATCAAGTTCTAGAGGACATATGCCTCCCTGGAACTAAGTGGATAACCAATTCAAAGGGTGTCCCAAACCAACTCAAGAGGGGAGACCTCAAACCAATTGCAAGAGGTTGGCTAGACTTTATTGGGCGTTCCATATTGCCCACTAGCAACCGTTCTGAAGTCACCATCAAGAGAGCAGTGATGATTCATTGCATTATGCTTGGAAAAGAAGTGGAGGTCCATCATGTGATTGCTTGTGAGATCTACACAATTGCAAATAAGAATTCCACTGAAGCCAAACTGGCTTACCCAAGCTTGATCTCCTTGCTCTGTAAAGAGGCTGGGGTGAAGATGGGAGTAGATGAGTTTATACCCATTGAACACCCAATCACCAAGAAGTCAATGGAAAGACAAGTGCAAGACAGCTCTATCAAGAGGAGGGCGCAGGAATTCCTCCCTGAATTCCCAAGAATTGACTACTGGACCAGTCTAGAAGCATCTATCTCCAAGCTGCAAGAGACTATGGAGCAACTGAAGGAAGAACAGCAGAATCAGAACTGCATGCTCTGCAAATTGCTGAAGGAGCAAGAGAAGCAGGGGCGTGAACTCCAAGAATTGAAACGCCAAAAGTTCTCCTCTCAAGCTGAGGCAGCATCCACTTCTCAAAATCAAGGTTGTTGAGTCCTAACTCTGTGAAAACCTCTATCATTAGGAGCCTATGTTTGCGTTTTTTTTTTCCTTGTTTTGTTTTTATTTTTTGTTTTTCTAGTCTCATTTTATATCTATTTTTGAGTCTTGTTTTAATTCATAATTAATAAAATTGAAATTTTATGCCTTAAAGATATGAATGTCCTATGAATCCATCACCTCTCTTAAATGAAAAATGCTTTAATCACAAAAGAACAAGAAGTACAGGGTTTTCAAAATTTATCATTGAAACTAGTTGAATTAGTTTGATGTGGTGACAATACTTCTTGCTCTCTGAATGAATGCTTGAACAGTGCATATGTCTCTTGAATTTGTTGTTTTGAGAATGTTAAAAAATTTTGTTGGCTCTTGAAAGAATGAGGAGAAAGAGAACTGTTATTGAGGATCTAAAAAATTATCAGAGTGATTCTTGAAGCAAGAAAAAGCAATCAAAAAAAAAATAATCCAAAAAAAAAAATTTTCGAAAAAAAAAAGAAAAGAAAGAAAAAGCAAAAGAAAGAAATAAAGTTGTGATCCAAGGCAACAAGAGTGTGCTTAAGAACCTTGGACACCTCTAATTGGGGACTTTAGCAAAGCTTGAGTCACAATCTGAAAAGGTTCACCCAATTATGTGTCTGTGGCATGTATGTATCCGGTGGTAATACTGGAAGACAGAGTGCTTTAGGCCACAGCCAAGACTCATACACTAGCTATGTTCAAGAATCATTATGCTTAACTAAGAGAATCAATAACACTATCTGAGTTCTGAGTTCTTATAGATGCGAATCATTCTGAACTTCAAGGGATAGAGTGAGATGCCAAAACTGTTCGGAGGCAAAAAGCTACTAGTCCCGCTCATCTAATTGGAACTATGTTTCCTTGATATTTTGGAGTCTATAGTATATTCTCTTCTTTTTATCCTATTTTGATTTTCAGTTGCTTGGGGACAAGCAACAATTTAAGTTTGGTGTTGTGATGAGCGGATAATTTGTATGCTTTTTGGCATTGTTTTTAGTATGTTTTTAGTATGATTTAGTTAGTTTTTAGTATATTTTTATTAGTTTTTAGCTAAAATTCACTTTTCTGGACTTTACTATGAGTTTGTGTGTTTTTCTATGATTTCAGGTATTTTCTGGCTGAAATTGAGGGTCCTGAGCAAAAATCTGATTCCGAGACCAAAAAGGACTGCAGATGCTGTTGGATTCTGACCTCCCTGCACTCGAAGTGGATTTTCTGGAGCTACAGAAGCCCAATTGGCGCGTTCTCAACGGCATTGGAAAGTAGACATCCTGGGATTTCCAGCAATATATGATAGTCCATACTTTGCCCAAGATTTGATGGCCCAAACCGGCGTGGCAAAACAGCCTCAGAAATTCCAGCGTTAAACGCCGGAACTGGCATAAAACTTGGAGTTAAACGCCCAAACTGGCATGAAAGCTGGCGTTTAACTCCAGAAAAGGTCTCTACACGAAAATGCTTCATTGCTCAGCCCAAGCACACACCAAGTAGACCCAGAAGTGGATTTTTACGTCATTTACTCATTTCTGTACACCCTAGGCTACTAGTTTACTATTAATAGGATCTTTTGACATTGTATCAGTACCTTATGACCTCATGACACTTTACACCCTTCTTTGTGTACTTTCTACATCATGAGTCTCTAAACCCCATGGTTGGGGGTGAGGAGCTCTGCTGTGTCTTGATGGATTAATGCAATTACTACTGTTTCTCATTCAATCATGCTTGCTTCCATTCTAAGATGATACTTGTTCTTAACCCGGATGAATGTGATGATCTGTGACAATCATCATCATTCTCAACCATGAACGCGTGCTTGACAACCACCTCCGTTCTACCTTAGATTAAGTAGTTATCTCTTGGGTTCTTTAACCGGAATCTTCGTGGTATAAGCTAGAACTGATGGCAGCATTCAAGAGAATCCGGAAGGTCTAAACCTTGTCTGTGGTATTCTGAGTAGGATTCAATGACTGAATGACTGTGACGCGCTTCAAACTCCTGAAGGCGGGGCGTTAGTGACAGACGCAAAAGAATCACTGGATTCTATTCCGGCCTGATTGAGAACCGACAGATGAATTCCGCTATGCTGTGACAGAGCATATGCAATCGCTTTCACTGAGAGGATGGGAGGTAGCCATTGACAACGGTGAAACCCTACATACAGCTTGCCATGGAAGGAGACTAGCGTGTTTGATGAAGAAGACAGTAGGAAAGCAGAGATTCAGAAGATGGAGCATCTCCAAACCTCAACCTATTCTCCATTACTGCAAAACAAGTAATCATTTCATGTTCTTTTGCTTTTCACAATCAATCCTGATAATTTCTGATATCCTGACTAAGATTTACAAGATAACCATAGCTTGCTTCAAGCCGACAATCTCTGTGGGATCGACCCTTGCTCACGCAAGGTATTACTTGGACGACCCAGTACACTTGCTGGTTAGTTGTGCGGGATTGCAAAAAGTGTGATTGCAATTTCGTACACCAGGTTCTTTTGGGGATTTCCTTACTATATATGTATATATACTGTTACGCTCGGACTGAATATCTTCGGAAACCGAGTCTTGAGCCTTGATATATGTATTGTTGTCACTCTTCTGTATATCTCTTTGTGTTAGCTTACTCCTTATATGTTCGTTTACGTTATCGATCGGAGTGTTGCGCTTCTTGATTTATCGGTTTTGATTTACCCACTTTTCTTCAAAGGCTCCTAGTTATTAACATTTTTGCAATACTATACATACTATATTTTATTTTTAGAGGTCGTAATACCTCGCCACCTCTGTCTTATGACTTAAGCATAAGATTCTGTGTAGTAGGGTGTTACATTGATTATAATCTAAACTTGTAGATGTTTAATTATATATTTTGAACAATATTTATTTTACTTTGCACAATATTAATTTTATTATTTTGTTTCAAAAAGTTTAGTTTATAATTATGTTTATTATATATTTATAATTATAAAGATTTTAATGTTTGTGAATTTAGAAATTATAAATTTTTTTATATTTTAAAAAATTATAAATAATTAAATTGTTGTGAAATTATATTATTATTTAATACTTAATAAAAACAAATTTTACATACTTGACCCACTAACCCGCCAACCTATTGTTAAGCAGAACAAGGTGAAGTTTTAAGATTGTCTCATGAGACGAGACGGGATGGGACAGGATGGACTTCTCCACTTGCCACCCCTATTTAAAATCATTATTTCGCTTAGCAGAAATGTTATTTGGATAATTAGATACTAATGCAAAATAACACGGCTCTTCGTACAAAGTTGGCATGAACCACGCAATTTTGTACTTGATGGAGGAGGCATATATGTAGCAACCCTCAAACTTTTATCCAATGTTAATAGTTTCAAATCTTCTTGATGTAACATGCCAAATTTCAAACTCAAGCACAACCTATGTAGTATCTCACAGGTCTTGATACAAGGACAATGTTACTAATTACTTTGAAGAAAAGTAGTTCATTTAAATAAAATAAAATATATTTTTTATTCTATTTTTAAAATTTTAAAAATATTTTTAAGATTCAATTTATATCAATTTTATATTTAACATTTTAAATATATTTTAATTACATCGTTAAGTGTTAACACTGTTAACAGAACGTACAATTATATCCTGACATATTGTTAACATGTAACAATCATATAATACAAGAAATTAATAATTTTTGGACGAATTTTAAGATAAAATTCATATATAAATTTCAAATAAATTTGAGACAAAATTTTTATTTCTAACAAAATTTAAATGATTTTTTTCATCTCAAAAACCCTTGTTGCTAATTTATATTTTGTTCAAAATTTCGTCCGAAATTTATTTCAGACGATTTTGTGACAAATTTCGAATAGGCATTTGGCTGCTAGATTTCTAACTATTATGATGTATTTTAGACAAATTTTAAATAGAGTAGCCAACATAAAAAAATATATTTCAGACAAATTTCAAACGTAAAAATATTTTATTTTAGATAAATTTCAAACAAAAAATATACTTCATTTTAGACAAATTTTTAATAAATTTAATCAAATATAACAGATTTTTTTGCACAAATTTGAGATAAATTAAATGTTTCTTTTCAATTAAATTTCAGATAAATTTAATTTAATTTAATATAATTTGCATATTTCAAATAAATCTCATACAAAATAAAAAATTATTCTCAAACAAATATTTTACAAATTTAATATAATATTTTAAATAATTTTCATACAAAATAATTTGCTATTTGCTATATAAATATTTTAAAAAATAAATTGTATACGATCTTCTTTCTATATTAAGACCGTTATAATAAAAGAAATTTCATATTATATCACTAAAATTATAAACATATAATAAAGTCGTGAAAAAATTAATTACAATAAAAGACATAAAAAAGATTTATTACTAAAATACTTTTATCCATAAATATAATTATACTAAAATAAGAAAAAATAATTAAACTAAAACAAAAAAGCCTTTAAAAAGGTCACAAATCATGAATAAATTAAAATACACTAACTAATTCACCTAAAATTTTTTTAATCTGAATCAAAGAAAATATTTACTCCAAATATCAATCACTCATGTTATCATCCTCATCATCATTAAAACCTGTTCCAAACTCATTTTTCGTAGGAACAAACAAGGTTGAAGGAAGTGGGAGATTCAACTTTTTATATAAAGCATGAAGTGTCTTTTTAGTAGAACCAATTCTTTTCTGTTGAGCTTTTAGTTGACGTCCTTGATCTTTTAACTTATGCTCAGCATCATCCAACTTAACCTTTTACTCTTCATTGATCATTTCTTGCTCCTTTGTATTTTCTTTCCACATGTGAAGTTCTTGCTCAATATTTAGATCGTCTTTGGATGTCTCTGAACAAGTTTTGGAACCCAATTTTGAAGAGAAATCTAAACCAAAAGAACATAAACCAAATTTTCTGTTTTTCTTTTGTCATTACTTCGTTCCAAATAGTGTAATCATCTGGCATATTTAGGCCTTCCTTTGATGCCTTAATGTCTCCCTCGTTATCCAAGGATAAAGCTGCTTGAGAAAGTTTTGTCTTTTATTTTTCGTGTAACACCTTAATGTTCAAATCCTTATGCTTGAGTCATAAGTCAATGATAGTAAGATGGTACGACTCTCAAGGTGAATTTATAATATATAAATATATGTTGAAAGAAATTATTAAACAAGAAGCCTGAAAAGGAGTAAAATAAAATCGCGAACTCGGAAACACTCACGCATCGATAAAAAGGAAAGATAAAGTGCGGTCGAAAAGCGGAGATAAATAAAATTTTAAGGTATAATAGAATAAAGACATGACCAGTTGTGACCTGCAAAGTTTAGGCCGACTATGGTTACAGAAATAAAAACTAGTTGACAATAGTATTTTTCCCTATCTTTCCCAAAATATACATCAAGGCCTCTATAGGCAAGTTCTAAAAGAAATAAACACATACATATATGTTTTTCAAAATAAATACGAAGAGATCTAAACAAAAGTAAATTAAAGCAGAAGTCCAATAACTTCGCCATCTCTCAGATGAATCATCGATCACTGCTGAGCACCAAAACCTGCATCTGAAAAACAGAAAATATATATGGAATGAGAATCCCTGGCCTATGAGTTTTCAGTACGGTAAAAGTACCAAATAGATACTGCATAAGAAAACATAAACTCATTAAGCAGTTTAAAACTCCTTACCTCTTTATATCCATCCTAAGTTATCTCTAATCCATAAATTGATAACTATCATATGGGTTATTATATTATTAATTTTGTCAATACTTTACATTTGCTTAGTTCAGTTTTAAGACTTTTTGAAGGTTCTTTTTTTATAACACTCATGAATTTATTATTTACTAGATGATTTATTATTATTATCTTGCAAGATTTGGAACTAACTATATAAAATATAATATCACATTTACTTAATTTTAATAACCCAAAAAATTTAAACCCAAAATGGCACGCTGTGTCACAAAACCCATGTATATTAGATTATTACTCCTTTGGTATCAAATTAAAGAAATATATATGATAATTACATCTACCAAGTGTTTTGTTTCATGAAACAAGCTCTATATTATCTTTTGTGTCCACTAATCACAATGTTTTCTAGTCTGATACATGCATAATTGAACATAGGTAAAAAATTATACTTTATAAAATAAAAAATGTAATAGGAAACTATAGAAATAAACATACATTTCAATTGGCATTTGGCAGAACACATTTGATGGGACAGAAGATTTTCATCCTTTGAGGATTTGAGATTTCATCCACACAACAAAGCATATATGGATAGCTTGATTAATTAGTTTGAGTAAAGGATATTTTCATCCCTAACCTTTTTTTCCGCAGACATTTTCGTCCCTGATTATTGAAAATACTTTTAAGTTTTTGACGTCCTTAAAAGTTAGACGGATCAGTCCCTCCGTCCAAATGCCTCCGTCATACCCAACGAAAAAAGCTGACGTGGCTCCCGTAATGCTTGTCACGCATACGCGTCGTATGACAGACTTCCCACTCACGCGTACGCGTGGGTCATGCTTACGCGTCACCATGAATTCAACAAACCCACATTTCTTTATGAATTCTCCACTTTGCATGTTTTTTTTCCATTGCTTTCAAGCCATTCTTGCCTTCAAAACTTTAAATCACTCAAACAGGCATATCAAGACATCGAATGGGAGAAAATGGAAGACTCTATTACTCTTGACCGTGTCACATATTTGAAGAAAGCTAGATATGTGCATCTTCGGATCTTCTTGAAGATTACTACTGAATTGGTCTTCCTATGCCAATTGTATGAGTGAGGGTTTATACTCAAAATTGTTAGCTTCCACAGTGGGTCTCACTATGTTGCTACCACAACTATCAGTGGTGGGTATGGTGGAGTTTCCAAGGATTTTCTTTGCAATTTTTTGTCCCTCGGCCATCTTTTTTTCCTCTTCTTTCCTGGCTCTTGCTTGCTTTCTTAATTGGAATAGAGTTAATTCAATCTTAGGATCATACTGAAGAGGTTTAGAATTGTCACTCCCTTGCATACACAATGAAACAAATCAAAGACACCAGTGGTATAGAAAAAATAAAATAAAAATAAAACCTAATAATGAAAAGGAAATAAACAAAAAACAAAAACAAAAAAAGACAGGTCTAATTAGCAATTTAACCTAACGTATGATGTCAATCTCAGTTAATCCTCAGCAAGTGCACCAGATCATTTAATTAATATCACATTGAGTGAACATCATTCCCATGAGGATTAAATGATTGAGCACGCAAATGTAGAGTTAAATAACTAATTAGATCAGTGAAACAGAGATTGATTAGGGTTGAAAACTTGTCTTGATGGAACTTGAGAATTGAGTGTTTATAAGGCAGTGATGTTGAAATTGAGAGAAATCAATAATGAAGAATGTAAAGGGCTTCAGAGATATTTAAGACCTAGAAAAATCAAACCTTGTTTTCCTATTTTAAAGTATGAAAATATCTTTTCACGGTGAATCTTAATTAACCTATTTTCAATGTCTTAGCTACTCGTTTTTCTTCAATTAATCAACCGCTAATGTCTTGGTCAATTAATTAATTGAAGAGGTTAAGCATAAATCCGATTTAGTTTATCATAAGACTTAAAAGTAGTCCTTAGGCCATATTATATGTCACGTATTCAAGCTAGTCCTGTCCGATTGAATCCTATGAGAAAACACAATTTTCAAAATTTGTTTTAATCTGAATAATATGTTACGTATTCAAAACTAGAGTGAAAATCATGTATATATCGCACACTTTGAAAACCACTATGTCTAGTCGATTCAAAAAGTCATGTGAAAAAGAGTTTTCAAGCATAATTCAAATATTAGTTATGTGGAAGCAATAAACAAATTCAAGATGGGATTAGCACACCTTTCAATGCTACCACTTCGTTAAGGATGAAGAACGAATAACTCAATGATGAACGGAAATTGTTCGTATGGTATAGAATTTCTCAATTGAAATCTCGTTGCAAGTATAGTTCTAAACTAACAAATAATTCCTCAATAAAAAATTTGTTTGTCACAAGTACAAACCCCAATAAAAATAACCAAAGTATTTAAACCTCGGGTTGTCTCTCAAGGAATTGCAAGGAAGTGTTCTTGTTATTGGCTAGGAAGGAATGTTTTGGGGTTTTTGTAATAAGGAACAAGAAATATAAATAGCAAAAGAAATAAACCAACAACTAAGAAAGCTCTTAGCAAGGGATAATAACTAGAAGTTCTATCCTCGTTATCATCATCAATTGTGACAAGAATTGTCCATTGCTCCACTTAGTTAACCTCTAATTATGAAGGAAAGTCAAGTGGATATCAACTTGAGATCATAAGTCCTAGCCAAATCATAGTGAAAGACTAGCTTTAGTGACATTTAAATCGACTAGCAACTTCCAATTATCAATCAACAAAAGCGTTTGATAATTCAAGAGTTTCTAATTACTCAACCTAGGCCAAGAGGAGAAAAATCTACTCTAACATCCTTCCAAGTATTTTGTCAAACACTTGGAAGGCATAAAAGGAAAGCAAGATAAAATTGCAAGAAATGTAAATCTACAACTACCAATTGCAAGGAAATTAACAACAACAACTCAAATCAACAATAAAAGAAAGCAAACATAAATTGCATTAAAGGAAAATAAAAGAAACAAGAGTGCATCAACAACATGGTAAACAAATACAAAGAGTAAAATGCTAAACTATGAAAGCAAAGGTAAAGGAACAAGAAATTGTAAATGAAAAGTAGATTAAGATATGAATTAAACCTAGATCTAAAGAAATCCTAATCTACATTTAACCTAATTCTAGAGAGAAGAGAGAGCTTCTCTCTCTAGAAACTAACTAAAGCATGATGAAAAACTCTCCTATGTGCTCCCCCCTTTGCCCAAGCTTGAATTCTGCATGAAATACTCTCAAAAACGAGTTGGATATGGGCCTGGAAAGCCCAGAAATCGCCCCCAGCGTTTTCACTTTAATGAGGTCATGTGAGAGTAATGAGGCGTACGCATGGGTTACGCGTACGCATCGCTTGACATTTTTCCATCCACGCGTACGCGTCATGTCACGCGTACGCGTCACCATGCGACTTCATATCCACGCGTGCGCATCGGTGTTAGCACTCCAAATCCTTAATTTTTCATGAGTTCTCCACTTTGCATGCTTTTCTCTTCATCCCTTTGATCCATTTCTAGCCTTTTCAACCTGAATTCACTAACAAACACATCAAGGCATCTAGTGGAATCAAAAGTGAATTAAAATTAGCAATTAAAGGCCTAAAAAGTATGTTTTCACGCTCAAGTACAAATTAGGAGAAAATCATGAAACCATGCCATTTCATTGAATAAATGTGAGAAAAGTTGATAAAATCCCCTAAATTAAGCACAAGATAAAACCTAAAAATGGGGTTTATCACTCAATCATGAAATAGAACAATGCAACACTTTAAAATAAAAGAAAACTCAGATTAATAATCCATAGAAACATAAACAGAACTTCTAACCCTTTGACAAAAGGATTAGTTACTCCTAGAGAATGGATAAATAATAATAAAACTAAACTGTGTCAAGGAAGCTTGATGTCCTCTCTGTGATTGTCATTCACTTAATTATACCTAGGATTTCTTCTAATTCAAATTCAAAAATTAAATCTTATCTTAATCATAATAATTAAGATAGCTCATAATAATTCAAATTCTAAACATAGAATCAAATCAAATTTAAATCATAGTAGAATCTTCTTTAATCTTCAATTAGGAATCACATCTCTGAGGTTGGGTATTATTGAAATCATGTTGATTCACTGGCATGCACTGGGCTTGGTTCTTTGGGCTTGGGTGTGTAACACCAAGCAGTGGTATTACACGCTGATGCATGGGCATCATGTTGAGTTTTTCTATGCTTTTTCATATAAAAATTTAATGAATTATGCTTAATTATTGAGTATTTTGTGCTTAAGTCATATATTGCTTTGATCTCTTTGGTTTGTTGAAATTTTTTTCTAGAAAATGGTATAAGAAAAAGAAACAAGCACAAAACAAAGCATTCTTGAAAGACTCACGCTCACTCTTGGCACTCTCATGCATGCTTTCTTCCAGGAGCGCCAAAAACAAAGAAAGCTTCAAAGGGTCTGCAGCTTGACCTCTTCATACTCCAACAAAAATAACTTGAGATACAAAACTTCAAATGAGGTAATTCTAGATTTCTATTTGCATTGGAAAACATATATCTAGATCTTTCCAATGATATATAATAGTATGGGATGGACATTCAATTAGAGCTTCAAAATTTGGTGTTGAAATGGGCCCTGGAAGCAAACCTGGCACTATTGTGAGAGCGCAATGCTCTCCTGGAGCATACATCACTCTCACCCATACTCACTGCCCAGCGCCAGCTTCGTCTCCGCATGACCTTTACATCTTCAAAGGAGTATAACTTGAGCTGTAGAACTCCATATTATGCGCTTCCAATGGCAATCCAAAGTAGACATCCAGAGCTTTTCAACAATATATAATAGTATGGGATGGACATTTAATTTGAGCTTCAATAACTAGCATTGAAATAGAACCTAGAAGGAGGCCTAGAGCTCTTGTCTGGTGGTGCGCGAATTTGTGACTCGCACAACTGATCCGGCAAGTGCATCGGATCGTCTAAGTAATACCTCAGGTAAGTGAGAGTCAAATCCCACGAAGATTGCCGGATTGATCAAGATGTGGTTATCTTGTAGATCTCAGTCAGGCAAATAGAGAGATAGTTATTGTTTTTTGTAGGTGCATAAACAAACAGGAACAATAGATCGTAGAAATAGTAATTAGCTGTCAGTTAAGGCTTCGAGATGCTTCTTCTTCTAGTTTAGCACGTCATACTCACTACTTCAATGATGAATGATTCCTTCAATGACAAGGCTATAAGTGATTAAGCCATTGGTCATGGTCATTAATCTCCTCAAGTTTGAACCAAATATCCGAACGAACTAGATCAATCCGGGAGAGGGTGAAGCTCACGTAATTCAATCTCTTTGCTGATCCTACTCAAAATGCCACAGACAAGGTCGGATCTTTCGGATCAGAGACTGATGCTCTTATGGTTCTAGCCCTTAGAGCCACAGGAACCTCTATTACCCTTGACTAAAGAGGTTTTATGTAACATACCCCAATTAGCTCAGATAACTTGTTGGAACCCGTGATGCATCCTCAAGTTGTAGCTCAATACTATCCGGGTCAGGATTCATAAGGAACTCATGTAGAATTGAGATTCATAAGGATGAAGAATAACAATGCATCATAGAATAGAATCTAACATAGATTGAAGTATAAAAGTAATTGCATTAATCCATAGGAATCAGTAGAGCTCCTAACCTTAACCTAGGTCGTTTAGTTGCTCATACTGTACAGAGAATAATGTATAAGGTTCGAATATCCTTCTCCCGTCCTGGGAGGCATAATCCTTAGGAGGAAGGAAGTTCCTTATTTATAATAAAAACTCTAAGACTAAACCTAAAAGATATTGTTTTTAATTAAAAATTACAAAAAGGGAAATAAAATAGGCTAAGAAGTGCTAAAATCCACTTTGGGGCCCACTTAGTGAGTGTTTGGGCTGATGCCTGGCATTCAAATAAAGTTTTTGGCATTTCCTACTCCCTGGCTGGCATTGAACATTAGTTTGGGTGTTCAACTTTGGAGGTTGGTCCTGTTTGGGCATCGAACGCCAGAAAGGGGGTAAGTTGTGCGTTCAACTCCCGTTTTGGGGCTATCGTCTCCGAAAAAAAACGTGTAGACTATTATATATTTCTAGAAAGCTCTAGAATTTAGCTTTCAACGCCATTGAGAGCATGCCAATTGGAACTTTGTAGCTCCAGAAATACTCGTTTGAATGCATGGAGGTCAGGATCTGACAGCATCTGCTATCCTTTTGTTGCCTCCGAATCAGACTTTGCCAAAACTTGCCAAATTCACCCAAAAATCACCTAAAATCATAGAAAAACAACAAAAACTGAAAATAGCATCCAAAAAGTGATTTTTGCACTAAAACCTACTAAAACATAATAAATCTTAACAAAATACCCTAAAAACACTAACACAATAGTACCAAAAATGTATAAAATATCCACCCATCAAAACACCAAACTTAAACTGTTGCTTGTCCTCAAGTAACCAAAAAAAGTAGGACTAAAGAGAATAAAAAAATACAATAAGTCTCAGAGTTGTCAATGAAGCTTTGTTCCAAATACTGAATGGGGCTATTAGCTCTTTGTTTTTGAACAATTTTGGCATCTCACTTTCCTTTAAAGCTCAGAAGTATTGGCATCCCTTGGAACTAGAATCTGGATGATATATTGATTCTCTTCTTTAAGCTCTTCTTGATTCTTGAACACATCTTCTTTTGGTGCTTTGCACCCTTTTGAGCCTAGCCGTGACTCCAAGCGTTTTGTTTTTCCGTATTACCATCGGATACATAAATGCCACAAGCACTTAACTGGGGAACCCTTTAAATTTGAATTTATCTTTGCTTAAATTCCCAGACAATGGTGCCCAGAGTTCTTAATTATACTCTTTTAGTTTTGGGATCACGACTTTAACTGCTTAGTCTCAAGCTTTTTACTTGACACCTTCACACCACAAGCATATAGTTAGGGATAGCAACTCATTTGGGCTTTTTAGGCCAATTTTTTTTACCCTCCCAACCATTGATGCTCAAAGGCTTGGATCCTTACTCTTTTCTTTTTCTTTTGAGCTTCTTATTTTTTTCTTTATTTTATATAATTTTTTTGCTACTTTTTCTTGCTTCAAGAATAAATATTTTTTATTTTTCAGAGATCAATAATACTTCTCTAAATTTACTGTTCTTCAAGAGCCAACATTCTTAACTTCAACATCAATTATGCTCAGTTAATTTATACATTCAGAATGTAAAGATAAGGACACCACATCAAAATAATTGGAATAACTTATGATATTCTCAAGATCTTGTGTATTTTACTACTTCTTTTTCAAAAATTTTCTTTTTAAGCTTAGTGGGCAATTCATGAGATATCTTATAACCATAAAATTTTTGAAAACTTTGAAAATAAAATACTAAAGCAAAATTTTGAAAAGATCATGCAAAAGCTAGAATTGAAAATAGAAAGTAGACTAAAATACTAAAAAACAGAAAGAAAGGGGGGATGAAACTCAACCACCTCAGTGCTGATGGTTGCTCAGGTTGTGATCTTTTGTGAAGATGATCCACCTTCCTTAGGTGCCATTGATGATAATATACACCTAGAGCTTGCTCTGCAATACCAAACTTAAAAACTTTACTTGTCCTCAAGCAAGGAAAACCTGGTCTCTTCTTGGCATTGAACACGGGGACTGCTTCCCTCATGGGAGTTGAACGCCGATGCTCTCCTCTCCTTACTAGCGTTGAACGCTAGTTAGGGGCACCGCCAGGGTGTTCTGTTTTTCTCCTATGCGTTCCTATTTCTGCTCTAATTGTTACACATGATCACAAACGTTAAAAAAAGGGAAACGTATGGAAATTAATTAAAATGAAAGCAAATGAAGATAAACAAAAAAAATAAAAACAATAGTACTCTGCTCATGGTTAGGTTGCCTCCCAACAAGTGCTTCTTTACCGTCACTAGCTTAACGGTCAGTTCCTTCAAGGAGGAAGATAGCCATAGAGGAATAAATGCTCACTTCTCACTGAGAGCTTCCTTCCTGTGCTCTCATGGATCAGCTTAGTATGCTCAAGAGACAGGATCTTGTTCACTACATGAGGCAGGATTAGACTTGCAGGAAATACTACCCTTATCCCTAGGAGTTTCCACCATGGGAGGAGGCCTCAACATGGTACTCTGCATGCAAGTACCTCCTTTGTCAGGGGGGCTTAGAGGTTTAAAGGCCTTGAAGACCATGTAATCCTTATGTAACCTCAACACCAATTTGCCTCTCTCAACGTCAATGAGGTTTCTTCCAGTAGAGAGAGGCCTTTGCTTCAAAATCCCAACAAAGAGAATTTTTGTTCGCATCTTCTTGAAGACTTCCAAGAACTGTGAGTGGTGCTCATCCTTGGTCTCCTTTTTGGACTTTGAGGTGATGAGTGGATAATTATACGCTTTTTGCATTATTTTTAGGTAGTTTTTAGTAAGTTCAAGCTACTTTTAGGGATGTTTCATTAGTTTTTATGCTAAATTCACATTTCTGGACTTTACTATGAGTTTGTGTGTTTTTCTGTGATTTCAGGTAATTTCTGGATGAAATGAGGGACTTGAGCAAAACTCTGAAAAAGGCTGACAAAAGGACTGCTGATGCTGTTGGAATCTGACCTCCCTGCTCTCGAAATGGATTTTCTAGAGCTACAGAACTCCGAATGGTGCGCTCTTAACGGCGTTGGAAAGTAGACATCCAGAGCTTTCCAGAAATATATAATAGTCCATACTTTATTCGGAAATTGACAACGTAACTTGGCGTTGAACGCCAAGTACATGCTGCTGTCTGGAGTTAAACGCTAAAACACGTCATGATCCGGAGTTGAACGCCCAAAACACGTTATAACTTGGCGTTCAACTCAAGAAAAGCCTCAGCTCGTGGATAGATCAAGCTCAGCCCAAGCATACACCAAGTGGCCCCCGGAAGTGGATTTATGCATCAATTACTTACTCATGTAAACCCTAGTAGCTAGTCTAGTATAAATAGGATAAGTTACTATTGTATTAGACATCTTTTGACAGTTTAATCTTTTGACTTTGTAGTCTTTGATCATTTGGTCTTTTGATCATGGAGAGGGCTGGCCATTCGGCCATGCCTGAACCTTTTACTTATGTATTTTCAACAGTGGAGTTCTGCACACCATAAATTAAGGGTGTGGAGCTTTGCTGTACCTCAAGTTTCAATACAATTATTATTAATTTCTATTCAATTCTCTTCTATCCTTATTCCAAGATATACGTTACACTTAACTTTGATGAATGTGATGATCCGTGACACTCATCATCATTCTCACCTATGAACGCGCGTGACTGACAACCACTTCCGTTCTACTTTAGGCCGGATGCATATCTCTAGATTCCCCAACAGAATCTTCGTGGTATAAGCTAGATAGATGGCGGCATTCATGAGGATCCGGAAAGTCTAAACCTTTTCTATGTATTCCGAGTAGGATTCTGTGATTGAATGACTGTGACGAGCTTCAAACTCCTGAAGGCTGGGCGTGATGACAAGCGCAAAAGAATCAAGGGATTCTATTCCAACCTGATTGAGAACCGACAGATGATTAGCCGTGCTGTGACAGAGGCATAGGAAGCGTTTCACTGAGGAGGGTATGGGATGTACGCCATTTACACTGATGCCCCCTACATACGCTTCCCATGGAAAGGGAGTAGGAAGGATTGGATGAATGTAATAAAAAATAGAAGATAACAAAGGAATCACAATTCGTCCACCAAGTTTTGGCGCCGTTGCCGGGGATTGTTCGAGTATGGACAACTGACGGTTCATATTGTTGCTCAGATTAGGTAATTGATGAGCGGATAATTTGTACACTTTTGGCATTGTTTTTAGTATGTTTTTAGTATGATCTAGTTAGTTTTTAGTATATTTTTATTAGTTTTTAGTTAAAATTCACTTTTTTGGACTTTACTATGAGTTTGTGTGTTTTTCTGTGATTTCAGGTATTTTCTGGCTGAAATTGAGGACTGCAGATGCTGTTGGATTCTGACCTCCCTGCACTTGAAGTGGATTTTCTGGAGCTACAGAAGCCCAATTTGCGCGCTCTCAACGGCGTTGGAAAGTAGACATCCTGGGCTTTCCAGCAATATATGATAGTTTATACTTTGCCCAAGATTTGATGGCCCAAACCGGCGTTCAAAGTCACCTTCAAGATTTCCAGCGTTAAACGCCGGAACTGGCACCCAAATGGGAGTTAAACGCCCAAACTGGCACTAAAGTTGGCGTTTAACTCCAAGAAGAGTCTCTACACGAAAATGCTTCATTGCTCAGCCCAAGCACACACCAAGTGGGCCCGGAAGTGGATTTTTATGTCATTTACTCATTTCTGTAAACCTTAGGCTACTAGTTTCTATAAGTAGGACCTTTTACTATTGTATTTGTAGACTTTGGTAGCTATCTTCATTTTTATGCTATCTTAGATCACTGGGAGGCTGGCCTCACGGCCATGCCTAGACCTTGTTCTTATGTATTTTCAACGGTGGAGCTTCTACACACCATAGATTAAGGTGTGGAGCTCTGCTGTACCTCGAGTATTAATGCAATTACTATTGTTCTTCTATTCAATTCCGCTTGTTCTTGTTCTAAGATATCACTTGTTCTTCAACTTGATGAATGTGATGATCCGTGACACTCATCATCATTCTCACCTATGAACGTGTGACTGACAACCACCTCCGTTCTACTTCGATTGGGTGAATATCTCTTGGATTCCTGATTGCACGATGCATGGTTGATCGCCTGACAACCGAGTGCTCGCCTGACAACCGAGCCAACCATTCCGTGAGATTAGAATCTTCGTGGTATAGGCTAGAACTGATGGCGGCATTCAAGAGAATCGGAAGGTCTAACCTTGTCTGTGGTATTCTGAGTAGGATTCAATGATTGAATGACTGTGACGTGCTTCAAACTCCTA